>NC_044201.1:27828470-28128470 GCF_900880675.1 Sparus aurata
CTTCACAATGACAGACAAATGGGTACTGAAGCAGGCATTGAGATATACAGTACATACTAAGGCATGATTAAATAGAAGCAGGTTCATTAAATCATCAATCATCCAAAAAAATAGAAACACCTCAAACCATCATTTAAAACCCACTGAATTAGATCGGGGTGACGCGCTCTTGATTCTTGGAATTTGGACTTTGGATTAGTTGCAGACAGCGAATCGTAGCCGGATGTGAAGAAGTCAAACCTAACAACAGAATTAACCTGCCTGTGGTTCTGGCCAGTATCAATGATAAGATATTATGGGCTGAAGCGTAACATCTCTCATGTTTGATCAAATAAAGGATCTTAATGCTCAGAGGCAAGTAAGAGGGAAAATCCAAGAAAAAGAAAAGAGTAATACAAAAACTTTGCACAAACAAGAAAACCACAGGGAACAAAGCGGGAACACAGGGCCTGGTTCTGGACTGGTGCTAGTGCCGGTTCAGAGTTGGTCCAGCCTGTGAATCTTTTAAAATCTGCTTTGCTTTTCCAAGAACATGAGAGCTACCGAAGAGTCTCATCATTAAATTTCTGTATATGTCTCCAGTTCCCCAGCACTGCCAGGAACAACAGACCTACACCCAAACATGGCTGTTTTTTGGAAAACTGCTGCTTCGATCTAATGTCCAGAGTGAAAATCTTTTGTTTATTCTCTATTAGATAAGTCAGTCAATAAGTGGTTTTAGTTGGTCCTTGGTTAACCTCACCCCCAGCCCCTGACGTTAGAAGTTCTTTGTTCTGGACCAGCAAAGTGTTCCACTCTGGAACCAGTTTTCCTGTCTGAAGACAGTTCTTTGGCTTGATTAAAGAGTAGGCACCGGCTCCAAACCAGCACCTGAACCACCTTGGTCGAAAAGGGGAAGCAGAGGACCGGGGAACAGACACAGGATGCTAAAACAACAGACTTAAATACACAGGCGTTCATTCACAAGTGAAGCTCACGCGGAAACATGGCGGGAAAAAGACAAAGACAGGAAGTGGAATGTAAAACGTGACACACAAGGAGAGGGTTTCAACATAAAACAGGAAGTCCCAAAGCTGAAACTGTCATTATCAATATCTTGTCCTCATTTAACTGAAGGACGACATGAGCAAAACAGTTTTGTAGTTTTGTTACATCGCTGTGAAGCTGGGAAGTGAGAGGGAGGTAGAGCAGGGTATCATCTGCATATCTGTGTAAAGAGACATGTGAAGACAGAGAGGAGGTCCTAAAACCAACCCCTACAGAACCCATGTTATTGATTGATTGATTGATTTTAGAGTGCCGAACTCTCATTAGTTTATGAGGCACAAAAATACAGTTAGAGCAGTCAAACAGTTCATTACATTTAATTTCCTTATGAAATGACAAATTATTTTGCAGCTCGGTCTTAAACAAAATAATCTGCCTTCTCTCCCAAACTTGAGAAGGAAAAATTGGTAAACCTTTCTTTTACAGTCCCCTAATTACTAGGTAATTACCAATGGTAATAAGAAAGTAAATACTGGGTAAATAACTAGTAATTAGGGGACTGTAGCTACCTGCTTATTACAGCAGTAATTACCCAATAACACAGTATAATTTACCATATAGTTACCAGGTAAATGCCCAGTATTTTGGCCATAGTTTCACTGTATTTACTTTATTATTACTATTGGTAATTACCTAGTTACACTTTTGGGTAACCATGAATTATTAAGTATTTACCTGGTAATTAGGGGACTGTAAAAGAAAGGCTTACCGAAAAATCTGCTACTAATACATTCCCTTCCTAGAAGCTCAGTTTTTTATAATCATCAAGCCAAAGGAAATTATGAAATCCATAAATAAAGGAGATGCAGATATGGACTGCAGATAAAAACCATGAAGCGTCTGTGCTTAATGCAAGAACAAACCCAAGGGAATCAGGAGACTCTCATCAAAGAGCTGGTGTGACATCGAAAAGCAGTTTTGGCATCTACATAACATTCTTTGGAGAGCTGGTTCTGTGCTTTGGTGTTCACTGACTCCATATCTAGTATAATAATTCTTAGCATCTTCTTTTTAATGACCGACAGAAAGGATCTCTTTGTCCTGTCTCTATTGAGGGGAAGCAAATGTGTATCCATCGGCATTTAATTTTAATTCTGTAAAGTTCAACTTCCAAGTTTCTCTCTGGTGTGACAGTCAGCTGTGTGTCAGAAGTTCAGATGAACTCGCCCTCCTCGGTGTTCACTGTCACACCAACGGAGCGCTTCCTAAAAATACAACAGCGAGGTCAGCCAGAGTGTGTGCACATCATCTGGTGTGTGGTCTCTTTTAAGGAAAGGTATGTTATCATTCTTCTCTTGAGCCTCGAGCAAGATGATAACAGAGGTGTGATGCATGCAAAGACACACTGAAATGCACACACACGCACACTTATGTGAGGTGTGAGAGCTGGAGAGGAGTCGATGACAGGAACTAAAAGTCTGCTCACACTCTTCGTGTCTCTACGTCGCTGAATCTGACCGATACAGAACAGAACAACAGGTGGTCCATTATTAGTCCAGGGCTTCCACAGCAACAAGCGTGCCTGAGGACTTGCAAACCCGCTGACGTGTTACACGTCTAGGGCTGAAAAAATATACAAATCTCTGCGCTCATATAATGTTTTGATCGAGTATTAATGTACAAAATGTCCAAAATTTGCAAACAATTTCCACTTTTCTTGTCTTCAATGGATCGTTGTACAGAAAAGCAGCCGATCCTCTTGTTCTGTAGCTTGCAAACACGTAAATGTTGTGATTTCTTACTTGGTAAATAACTTTGACATGACATTGGGTATTGTTTCGTCACACTACAGCGATAACCATCGCGTCTCACCAGTGGTGTGCACAAGGGGGGTGCAGGGCGGTCGCTCCCCCTCGTGGCCCAATTGTTGAAAAGCACGCTAAAGTGCCCTCCTGGGAGCCAAAAAGCACGCTAAAGTGCCCTCCTGGGAGCCAAAAAGCACGCTAAAGTGCCCTCCTGGGAGCCAAAACGCACTAAATTGCCCCCTTGGCTGGTTAAAACATGATAAACTGTCCTCTTGGGAGCCAAAACGCGCGCTAAAGTGCCCTCTTGGTTGGCAAAACACACTAAATTGCCCCCTTGGCTGGTTAAAACATGATAAACTGTCGCCCTGGGAGCCAAAACGTGTGCTAAAGTGCCCTCTTGGGAGCCAAAACGCGCACCAAAGTACCTTCTTGGTTGGCAAAACACACTAAACCGCCCCCGTGGCTGGTTAAAACATGATAAACTGTCCTCTTGGGGGTCAAAAAGCGCGCTAAAGTGCCCTCTTGGGAGCCAAAGCGTGCGCTAAAGTGCCCTCTTGGGAGCCAAAACGCTCGCTAAAGTGCCCTCTTGGGTGGCAAAAAAAAGTGCCCTTATTTTCGCCCCTGCCCTTCAAAAAGTCTGTGCACGCCACTGTGTCTCACAAACAAATACGAGGACAGAGAACAAGATTGAAGTTTAAAATGATATCTTTACGAACACATTCTCTGTTATCTCTTTAAACATAAGTGGATAAACAAAAACTATGTAATAGGCCAACATGTATATGAAGAATTCGACTGAATGTCGCTCGGGGCCAGAGGAATTAAGGACAAAAACGAATTGTTGCCCAATCAGTGAGTCAAAAATATGAAATCTGCTGGTTTTTTTTTAATGACTGTGTGTTTGACAAACAAGAAGACTTGTTTTGGTGTATCAAAGGTTTCCAAATTCACCTCAGGCTGACAAACGGGTTCACACAAAGTTTGGCCGTGCTGTTTGGCACAAGCTCAAATCACCTGAAGTTATTTGGAACCAGTTGTTTATCAAAGCAAACTGATGTGTAACAGTTTGGCATTTGAGAAAAGGGGTCATAAGTTTACCCACAATCATCTTTATGTGTATCTGCAGCTCTCTTTGAACCTTCAGGGGGTCACTGTGTTTATTTGAATTAAATGTGGCAAAGTATCAAATGAAGACACACCTCATAACCTCCAATAAACTCCTCTGAAGTTAAACCACCCACAGCAGTCTTATAATGCAGTGAAACAAACACTGGGGTCACAACTGTTTCAATGTATTTGCACAAATAACCTCATTATATTGACGCTGTGTGAAATGTGAATGCAGACAGAATGCAATCATGTGCAGGCTGTGTCCAAAGAAAAACAGGTTTTATGAGGCGTTACGAAGTCATTTTTTACGGTCATGTGTTTCATAAAGTGGTGAACGTTGCTAGTGAAGGACTGAACCTTTGGAGGTGTGGAAGTTCCTTAATTGCTGATAAGAATACAGCAATCCAAAGGATGTGCCAACGATGCCAGATGTATGATTATGTTGTCCAAGATGCTTAAAAATAAAGGAAGGGTTATTACCTATCAGACTACAGTGCCATTTGTGTCGAAGTCAATCGTAGCTGGATGGAAAAACACACTAAAACTCAACATATCTACGACATTGTATGACTTTTGGTGACGAAATGCCTTCAGAAAATTAAAGAACACGCAAAAGAGAGAAGGTTAACCATTGATTTCCCCCAACAAATGATTGACAGGACAGATGGTAGTTTGATCAGATGAGACGATGATCAATCCGATTTGATTTATGCCTTTGACACTGCACTTACAACTAAAACATCAGCACGAACAGAAGCCTTTCTTACACAAATTCGAGGAACAAATTTGTTTACGTACTCTCTGAAGTGTGTTCTTTCGTTTTCTGGAGTCATTTCTTCATCAGAGGTCAGACAACGTAGATATGTTTGTTTCTTTCTGTGTGTTGCTCTGTGCATCTCCCATAAACCCTTCCTTCTTTTTCAAGTTCCTTGACATACTCAAGACAGCGAGACATTGATCCTACGTCTCACCTGATGTCTTTTAGCCAATGATGGTTGGTGTTTCAAGTCAGGAACACACTTTGGACGTCTGAAACGTTTGGGGAGACTCGGACGAGTTCGGGAACAAATCTGTTTGTTGTGTTCAGCTGCGTTGGAAGCTTGTGGAACCGCTCGGATGGTGTCTGGTCAGATTGCAAAGTCTGAGAGTGTTGGCAGTCTGAGGATTGGACGCCATTGGATACTCTGATCGGTTGTGTGCTAGCTGTTCAGTGACCATTCTGATTGGCGGTGTGCTAGCGAATCAGCGCGGTGTGTGGGAGGGGAGGAAGTGATGATGGTCTGCACTCCGTACCGTCATTTCCTGTTTTCGTGTTTTGGATTACTGGCACGAGACTAGCGCCACCCGATGTTAAGGTGACTTATCGCATCTCGCGCAAGAACTCGTGCAGAACGTACACGCTGCTGTGTAGTTGGCGTAGTCGAGGCGGTATGTTTCAATGCAACTTTTCTGCCGAACAGGTCAGAAGACAGGCAACGGATTGGTCGGATAGAGGCAGCTGGCCGTTGGTTTGAGTCTGGACGGTGTGTAGGCCCCTTTATGAATTGTCTTATACCAGAAGCTGGAACCAGAAGTTGTTGACCATGTTAAGCCTCTGATAGTTTAAATTTTCCTGCCGGGCAACGCAGGGACGCAATAACACATTTACTGTCCAACTCTGAGAGAAGCTGCTATGCGAAATGTTATTGTTAAAAGAAGTTGATGAGGTCCATCAGTAAAAATATTGTCAAAAACAATTAGCAAACTGTAACACTGATTCTTTTCATGTCTTCGCAGCATCCCAGCTCCAAAGAAGTCTGAGCTTCAGGTCATGTATTGTTGTTTACTGCCATTCATACCAGGCATCACATGGTGTAACCACTGTTTCAGATGAATCGAGAGGAACTCTGTTCTTCGCTGCATCCCACTAACTGATCAACGCCTGGAGGGAAAAATCAGCGCACTTGACGCCGTCACAAGTTCTCTGGCAACTTCCACCAATTTTTCATGCTGAAGGACGAAGCTACAGGCAAAATCCTGTCACTATATTTACCCGTCTGTCATCCTGCAGTAGTGATCGATCGTAAGAGTAACGAGAAGTGAGAGTCTGCTGTGATGTAGATGACATGTTGCACCACTTTTTTATCGAAGAGTATTAAACCCTTATTATTTCTGCAAACATGGTTATTATTCTGGAAAGAAATAACATCGAAAACATTAATTTTGGACAATTGAACTTAAATGAATTAGAACTGAACTCGAATTGCAGTGGAATTAATTGAAGAAACACAAGAAAAGGGGGGATACGTAACTTACACTGCAGATCCAGATCCTTTTGATTAAATCATTATAAAGTTGTGAGCGCCTTGATCCTACGGAAGCCCTGAGGGGCGAGTGAGAACATGGAACATGTTTTTTCTTTCTTGTGATCCATTCATGTCTGATTTATGACATGAGACACGAGGCCAGGATTCTCCCCTTGATTTCTTTTTCCTCACTTGGTTTCACACTCTTTTACTTTAAGCTCTCCACCAATAATCCTTCCCTAAAGTTCCATTTTTGAAAACAGATTTTCTTTTCTCCTCATTTAGTTTAAAAATGTTCCCGTCTATTTTTGTTTTCATCTGTGAAACCGAGGGGAAAAAAAACATTTTGGGTGAAAAAGTTTCAGGGGTGAAAAAGAAAACATCTTTTTTCTTGTTTACTTGGTTTCACACATAAATAAATAAATGCATAAAAATATAGATAGATAAGGAATTTAGAAAGATTATCCTGGAAAATCCTCATTATTCACCAGATCCTGAGTCATGAACACGGGACAGAAATTAATTTAGATCAGACTTGGATCACCAGAAAAAAGAAAAAAAAAGATTCTCACATGTCCCTCAGGTCGTAAGAAACAGTTACTTTGATTAAATCTTTTGTTGTATTGGGAGTCGGACGTTAATCATCACAGGAATCCAAAGGTTGTGCCAGAATCTCAGCCACTTGTCGCCTTGACCTTGTCATCATTACAATAGTAATTAAAGTAGCACTGAAGTCTAATCTGTTTTACCCTTGAAGCCAATCAATCACTTCACCTTCTGCCTTGAAACAATTCTGTATTTACTCTTTGCAGATCTACTCAGACGGACTTGACAGCGAGGTCTCTCAGACGCCCTCCCACGTGTTGCTTGGCCCAAACCTACAGCATTATTTCCAGATTTTACAAAGAGGTTAAGGCATCAGGTAGAATTGTTTAATGTCTCAATATTTGGCGTCTTGTACAGCAATTTTCATGTAGTCTAACTTAACAAGGCCCTCATCGCTGACATTAGTGACTGGAACCACACGGTCACAAACATGCAAAGAGGGACCAATTAAATATCGTCAACATCAACCAGTCAGTCGACTAGTTCACCAACTTTTTGTTAGTTTGCTTGTGACTACGTGGGAAGAGTGTTTGCTGCACGATGGGGGAAATTCTGAGACTGAGGCGACTGATTGCTCCGATAACGAGGACGCTGTCAAAGCCTTTTCTGTACATCTTCACCTTATATATTTAGGAAAGTATAGCGACTATAGCTCCTTTCACACATGGAAAAAATATTTTTATTGTGAAAAATTTTGTTTTTATTCTCACTTAGTTACTGGTAAAAAAAATTGTACTTGGTTTCATACATTACTTTTATATTTCTCTTTCTATACCAATCTTTGTTTGTGTTTTATACAGTCCAGCGTCTTGTTATCGGAAGGTCGCTGGTTCGTTTCCCCTGGTCTGCATGTCGAAGTGTCTTTGGGCAAGATACTGAACCCCAGACTGCTCCTGATGTGCTGGCCTGCACCTCGCATGGCAGCCACCGCCATCGGTGTGTGAATGTATGAATTACTGTAAGTCGCTTTGGACAAAAGCGTCTGAATGTAAATGAAAAAGTAAAATCAAGATCATCCTGGCAAAACTTTTTTTCACACCAGATCGAAAGTCATGACCGCAGGAGAGAAAATAATTTTGATCAGAATTCGAAAAACGCATCACCAGAAAAAAAACAATGTCTCACCTGACCATCAGGGCTTCTGTAATAATTGTATGTGATAAAATAAAGACTCTCTCTAAATCACAATGCAATTACATGAATAATCTTGACTTATATTTGCCTTGTTTCACCTGGCACTAGTGAGTGACGTCAGTGCAGTGAAACCTGTGACTTCTTAAGTCTGGATCGGCGACCCACATTGGATCGACTGTTGTGATTGGCCCGTCACAAATCAGGGAAGTCTTTGGTGCGTGCGTGGCGAGATGCATCTGCCTGCAGCCGAGCAGATGAACATGTGCTCGCACATTTGTCAGGCTAACCTAGCAGCAAGGCGATGGCAAAAAAAAACCCCAAAACAAATTGCTCACTGACGTCTTCTGGAAATATTTGTCATATTTCTGCAGAAACACAGATGAAACTGTGTGTGTGGATGGATTTATAAACTACTGTTGATTTAAAAAGTAACTTTCCACTCAGGCGCAGCAGTAAAATGGCCAAACAGAAGGACAAAGAGAGACATATAGAGAAGAATGGACTGGGAGCTGAACCATTGTGTCCAAATACAATATCTGACTTCCTTTAGATGCCAGACACCACAAACACACACAAGCACATACTTAAGAGTTGAATAGCAGGCAGCCAAGCCCCAAGACCACTTCCTCAACTGTAGATGTAGACGATGGAGGGAGGGAGGAAGGAGGAGGAGGAGGAGGAGGAGGAGGTGGCAGCTGGTACAAACTTCAGTCCCACATCAACTTCAGTTCAGTCCTCAGGACACAAACTGCTCTCGTCTGTCTCTCGCTGACAACTCAACTGATCGAACTCGACTTAGACTCTGTTTGAACATTTGCTCTTCTGTCTGTCTGACTCTCTGCTCAGAGCCTGAAATTCAGATTTAAAAACTTTAGTCCGAGTATAACACAGATACTTTAAACAACTGGAAGACATCTGGACATCTTCTGCAGCTGGCTGCTGAGGATCGGCGGCGGGGGGAAGAAGTGCCGTGCTCAAAGGCGCTTAAACAGCACCTGCTGAGGAGGAAGAGGAAGAGGAAGAGGAGGCGAGCGGCCACTTTGCCGGCTTTATCAAGATTTTCTCACTCCAGCTGTGATCTCCTGCTTCTGCATCAGAAATCAGGTAAAGTGTGTGTTTGTGTCCGTCAGGTGGATTCTGTAACACAACTTCATGTCTACAAAATCAGACTTTCATTTTGTATTTTCAGCTAAAGGTCAGGATCATAATTTGATCACTTTCACAGTTCAAATTCCTCCGAGACCAACAGCAGGGAAACTTACAAATACTGTAGTAAAGAACAAATCTGAGATTCATGCACCTTTGTACTTTCTCCCCCACTGCATTTAAGTATCTGACAGCTTTAGCGACTCGTTCCATCACAATCTTTCATACCAGTGAAAACATGTATTTAAATGTTTGTGATAAATGGAAGGTTTACGTGTTCCTTTATGGGTTCTTAAGATAAAGAAACTATTTTAAATCCTCTTGGATCAGCTGCAAAATGCACCGTTGCAAAGCTGGAAACAGGATATCAACTTTTTGTGGATGCACAGGAACAAGGGAACAACTTACTGCAGCAACAAGTACTTTTACTTTCTATAGTCGATGTAAATGTGGTTGATAATAATTAAGTTTTGTTTTTAATGCAAGACTTGTACAGTGTGGTATTTGTTCTTTAGGTTGATTCTTGGACAAACAATAAAAAAAGGTTAAACAAAGTCAACTTTCCTCAATTCATCCTCAGCACTCCGCCATGAAAAATGGTTTTTATTTCATTATTCATCCAACTCTGATAAGTCAGAATCAGACCTGCTGACAGACATTAATACCAACTATATTGTTTCTACATAATATTATAATAATATTAATAATTTTAACGCTCAATTCTCAGAGTCATAACACTAAAGAATACGATGATATGAAGCGTTTTTAATGCTTTAATTTTCCTGTTAAAAAGATTGTTTTCTAAAGTGCATCTTCACATTCAGTTTCCAGCCTCTCTATGTGATGAGGAAATAAACAAATAACTCAAAAAACAAACTTTTAGTATCACATTGTATGGATGTCAGGATTTAGCGTAACAAAAACGGGCCGGTTTATAAAACAGTTTAAAAACTCAGATCCAAGTTTGTAGTAAAAGGTGGAAACTTCTGATTTATTTATTGGTTTTATTTATGAATTGACTTCCCTGCTTTTAATTAATGTCTCACATTTTTTTCCTTACCATTTCTTATCAAGATGACCTATTAATACTAAAGTCATAAAGAAAGATTCATATCGAATCCAAAACATCCTCAGGTCTGAGTGATGTCAACGGTCATTCATTTATTACTGTAAACCAGCAGAGAGGAGTGTGTGTGTGTGTGTGTGTGTGTGTGTGTGTGTGTGTTATCAGGACAGGATGCAGAACAATACTGAGTGCTGGATAATGGGCGCATACACACAGACATGCATGCAAAGGTCAGGCGAAAGTCTATACAAGGAAGTAATATTGTTATTAATGATGGTGGGAGCACTTATGAAAGACATAAATACACACACACACACACACACACACACACACACACACACACACACTGGGGTCACTTTTGGGGAGATTACATTGACTTATATTCATTTCCTAGAGACTTATCCTAACCCTCACCTCGACCACTGACCCAAAACTCAGCTTTTTATTCATTCGGGGTCTCGGCTTTTGTCCGCGGTGTCGCCAGCCCTCCTGATTAACTTCAGTCTAAAATGACGGTGGCCTAAGTCATACACACACACACACACACACACACACACACACACACACACGCACACACGGTTTGTTCAAAGCCTCTGGGTTTAGCAAAAACAGGAAGGGAGGGATATTTAAGGGACATTTGAACAAATGGAAGAGACCGATTGAGACTGACCGATGTGGGTTTATCTCTTTTCCCTGCAGACGGATTTCTTTCTTATCTTGTTACGATTTGTATAATGAAGCACCTGAAAGAGACTTAATAAGAATGCTATCTATCTATCTATCTATCTATCTATCTATCCATCTATCTATCTATCTATCTATCTATCTGTCTATCTATCTATCTATCTATCTATCTATCTATCTATCAAGAGCAAGGAGAGTTGAGAGTTGTGCCTAGTTTCACCTAAATCTGCAGATATTGGTCAAGATCCTGCTCAGAAGTTAAAACTGAACGATTCCTTATGTTTGTTTCAGTCACAACACTTTGCTTTTGCTCTGTTTGGGTTTACAGACATCAACCACTTGGTTAGGTTTAAGAAAACATCATGGTTTTTAAAAAAAAATGCCCAGTCTTGATGCCACAAAAACAGATTTGTCCAATACTAGCATCCGGTGGTGTGACAAATGTTGAGATGACTGGGCCGCAAATTCTGTACCGTAATTGTCCCCCCAAAAAAGACTAAATTAAGCAGTTTCTTGCAATAAAAAATAGCTTTTCTGTGCCAAATATTCGATGTTGCATATCAAAGTTTCCCTGATCAAAACTTAAACAATTATCTGTCCCTGACATCTTTAAAAGGTCTGCATATCTTAAACTTGAGTAATATTCCTTTATGTCATGAATACCAAACATGAACATCACTGTCTACGTACCGATCAGATTACTGTGAAACTTAGCGAGCCAGAACACAACAGAAAAAATGTTATGTTGTTTTTCTATATTGTTTATATGTTGAACACCCTGTTGGAACTGCTTTAAACTCCCTTGTTAAGCAGTCTACAGTTAAAAAAAACAGTAGTAGTACACGCTACATACATAAACATACTTATTCATATCCACAGTGACAGAGGGACGGAGGCAGACTGTGTGTTTACAGTCGACGTGGAGTTTTTCCTTCCCCAGAGACTCACGGAGGGGAGTGTGGGAACCGAGAGTGAAGCTAAACTAAGACATGGGCACAGACATTTTTATTAATGGGGTCGAGGGCCTGGTGGGGAAAAGGGTCACGGAGGTCAAGATAATACAAGACAACACACACAAAACATAATCCCACACCAAGCAGTCATGTCACAGTAACAAGCAGCACAAACTGTACACACTGCTGCACTTCCATCCACCAAACTTCATGCACATTTTAAAGAAATACGTCGTAAATTAAGGAACGAAAACTGAAATAAATGTGAGTTTCAATTAGAATATTCATCACACATCTCATCCTAATCCTTCGTATGTGCACCCCTCATATACATAACTGTACATGCACATACATGTGAATATAACTTAAAGAAGGTTCAGAGTTATGTTTGAATATGACTCACTTACATTCCATCAAACAGATTTAATATAACAGGTTAACAGTTGATTTATGTTTAATGGTGACAGGTTGTTCCGCTTTTCCTCTGCTGTTTTTATTCTGAGTTTTGTTGAAAGGCATTCTGGGAATGTTTGGGAAATATAACCAACTGAGACAGAAGAGAAAGTGGACGCACCAAAAATAAATCTTGTTTTACACGAAATAAATCCCCAAAAACAGAATATGTCTAAATTAAATTACTTGTAACAGTGATATTTTTAATTTTGAGGTTTGAGTTTCCATTTTCTGCTACTTTATACTTCCACTCCTCTATATTTTGGAGGAAAATACTTTATTTTTATTCTCCATATTGTTGATTGCTTAAGTTACTAGTTACTTTGCAGATTACAGTGTCAGAGCCAAAGTAGCACATTTTTAATCAGAAAAATGATTAATATCAAATCCAATAATCTGCCATGATGATAATTGACACATATCATACAGTAAACATACATGTATATATGTGTATATACTTTACTTGTACATTTAATATCAGATACTTTAAGTATTTTTACTTTTACTCAGGTATAACTTTTTGCATTAATTGTGACACTTTACATTAAACTTATGTAATAGAATTAGAAGAATAAGTTACATGTAATTAAAGTGCTTGAAGTCGGTATTAGAGTCCATCGATTAACTTCATACATGCAGCTTTTTCAAAATCTTTTGTCTAAATAAACCTTGAATGAGATCACGAGAAGCCTAAACTCAACAGATGACCCCTGACCCCGCTGCAGACGTTACACCTGCGTGTCCTCTCTGTTCCTCAGGTGAATCGTGAACCTCACAGAGCTAAAAGACAATCGCTGGACGAGCTGAAAGATCTGCGCTGAGCTGTAATCAGTCATGGCAGACTGGAGCCTGCTGGGAAACTTCCTGGAGGAAGTACAGGAGCACTCCACCTCAGTTGGCAAGGTATGTCACACAAACACACTCACGCATGTACAAACTGGGGAGCACACACAGCGTGCCAGCCAGAGCGGCACCGGTCCGACTTCCTGCACACATTGCTGGAAGAAGATAAACAGACATAAACACGCCGCGTTTGTTTGCATTGAACAGCCGCTGAGGAAATCATCGTGTAATTCCTTAAAGGTGGTAAATATCTGAACTGAGGCTGGAGGTAATGTGTCGTATTTATTTAATAAAACTCTACAACAAGGCTGTCAAAGGTCTGATTCGGCTGACTGGATGTTTCTAGCTAAAAAAAAGTTAAATAAAATGTGATTTAATTTACTTTTGTGAGTTCAGAGGCTTTTAAAATAGCATTCAAATCATTGTTCTTCATAATTGGAGCATAGCGAGCAGGGTGACAGGAAGGCAGTCAGCTAAGGGAACTTGGTGCCATTTAGCTTAACAATACAACACAACACAACACAACACAACACAACACTGTACAATTGCCGTTTGCTTCTGGCTCGTGGCCAGCCTGCTCAAAAAAAGAGCAGAACAGGAGGAACAGACATTATACAAGTGAACCAAGTGAATAAAGTGAACCACGCTCTGTTGGATCACAGCACAAATCTCTAACGTTAGTAGTTAATATTCCTGCAAAACCAAAGATACGTCGAGGACTGACATTTGTACCAAAAGTAACGTATCTTGTTCATGTTAAACGCTACACATAATAATTTCAGCTGTTTTTCTGACAACCAAAGCCGGTTATTTTTTATGTTTTTGAGTCCTGGGGATATTTCCAGTCGTCTTATTTTTGTAGTGACCAAAACAGGAAGGCTGTTTTAAGCCAGAGCATGACGTTCTCCTAACTCTAATCAAGTGGCATTCCTGCCAAAACCTTATGACGAGAGAGAAATAGAAAAAGAGAAAAAAAACAAAGAATATGTGTGCTTTTGCAGCAACAGCTCAGTTGGCAGAACATGCGACCCATGTAGAGGTTTTGTCCTCGCTGCCTTGCGGTCCTTCGCTGCATCCTCCTCTCTCTTATCCCATACCAGCCACCTCTCAAGCTGTCCTGTCAATAAAACTATGAAAAGGCCAAAAACAAACTACATCTCCATCAGGTGGACTCACTTCCCACACTCTCCCAGTGGCTGTAGGCGACCACCAGCCTCAGCTCAGAGACTGGAATATAAAATCAACACTAGACACAGTAAGATACACAATGAACAACTGTTATCTGATAACTTGATACCTCGCATACCTTTGCAGCAGCAATCGTCTCTAATCGTCTGTATTTAATAAACAAGGGAGAACCATTGTTTAATTAACAAAACCTAAGCCAACAACAAACTCCAGGTCGTACTTTGCAGAGTCACACGAACCACTGATGGAGCACACGAAGCACAATAAATGTGATCTCATTAATCTCAAAATAAACTAAATTAACATCTAACTGTCTCTAATAAAACATAATTTTGTCCTGAAATCATACTCGAGAGTCCCTGAATCATTTCTCATCGTGCATTTATTTACTTTAATTTAAACTTTATTATCCCCGCAGTAGATCATCTTCCTGCAGATCTACACCCCTCGTTTTATTACAAAAACTCCTCCTTACTTCATTGTTTCCCCACATTATCTACTATATGTCCATAGTGTTGTTTCTGAGGGTTTGATTCCTTGTCGTTTTGCTCCACAGGTGTGGCTGACCATCCTGTTTATCTTCCGTATCCTGGTGCTCGGGACTGCAGCCGAGTCATCGTGGGGAGACGAACAGGAAGATTTCGACTGCGACACTGAACAACCCGGCTGCGAGAACGTTTGTTACGACCGAGCCTTCCCCATCGCACACATACGATACTGGGTAATATATGCAGCATATTAGCTTCTTTACTTGCAGCCATTGTTCTCATTTCATTTCAGAACCGAAGATTAACTTTATTTCTCAACAACATCACTCCTGGATAAGATATTTTATCCCTCGGGAAGTTCTCCAACGTGAAAACACGACTGAATCAAGTTTTAACTCTTACGAAGTGATTTTACCACAAAACTGGCTGCACTGAAAGACAAATCCTCATACTGTCACCATACAAATCTGTTGGTATAACCCTTTAATTATGTGCGTCACTAACCTCTAATTCACCTGATCTCCTCCCAGGTGCTCCAGATCGTGTTCGTGTCCACGCCCAGTCTGATCTACATGGGTCACGCCATGCACATCGTCCGCAGAGACGAGAAGAGGAGGAGCAGAGAGGAGGAGGGAGGAGAGGGTGGAGGGACAGAGGACGACCCGGGAGGAGGTGATGGAGGAGAAGGAGAGAAGCGGGGTAGGAAAGGAGAGAAGGAGGAAGTGAAGGAGAAGGGTCTGTCAGCAGGTCGAGTGCGTCTGAGAGGAGCGCTGCTGCAGACCTACATACTGAGTATCCTGATACGGACCATCATGGAGGTAAAATCTATCATTGTAGCTGCTTTTAAGCCTCTTTTAGCCGAATGTTTTGGTGTTGTTCCACATCTATTGTGTGGTTTGGTCTCAGCGCCTTGTTCTGCCTACAAGTTTACCAAAAAAATGCATCAACACGGCTCTGAATTGGTTTTTGTAACAGAGTAGATTTACGTTGTCGTATCATCACCTTTACACCGCCAACCTAACATTAAAGTGGGTTTACAGGTCTTTGGGAGAATTACTGCACATGTGTCCTTTGTGGCTGCATGTAATCTGCCTCCAGTGATGTCACTCAGCTGCTAAGTTGCATTGTGGGTAATGTAGGCTCCAGCATTTTAAAAGCAGTCCACAGGGGTAGCATTGCACCCTTTGGCACCTTTGGACTCACGTTAGTGTAATTTTTTAAATTCCAAACATACCTCTTCCCTTTCTTAACGTGGCGCCTACATAACCCACAATGCAACTTATCTGTGTGACATCACTGTTTGCAGTGCAGTGTGTGCAGTTTAGCGGTAACTAGCAGACTGCAACATCCGCTGCCTCACCCTCCCTACGGGAGATATTCAGGATGTGAATACGCCATCGTAGGGGAGAGTGAGACGAGGTGTGTTTAGTTGGTTCAAATCTGCAACCACAGTGCTAGACTCCATCTGACACATTCGACCTTCAACCAAAACATCTGAGTGCTTCTTCCACCACTGTGTGATACTCACAGTAAATGACAGCAGCTGACTTGTGATTGGACGTCCACACAGGTGGTGTTTCTGTGCCTCCAGTACTTCCTGTATGGAGTCTTCCTCAATCCTCTGTACGTCTGCAAGGTAAAACAAGAACTGCATCTTATTTTTTAATCATTTCGACATATAAGACATGACATTAAGTCCTACATATTCGTATTCTTGCTCTCTCGCTGTCTCTCAGGCGTGGCCGTGTCCACATCCAGTGAACTGTTACGTCTCCAGGCCAACAGAGAAAAACGTCTTCATAGTGTTCATGCTGGCTGTGTCGGCTGTCTCTCTGGCCCTCAGTGTGCTCGAACTGCATCACCTGGCCTGGAGACACTGCTGCAGGTACGAACTGTGTGTGTGTGTGTGTGTGTGTGTGTGTGTGTTATTCTTGAACACACTCATGATAGTCTGAAGAAGCATAACGGTGACTGAAGCCTTTGATCAGACCGCACTGACCCAACATCACTGCAGGTGAATTCCAAATCTGCAACGTCTGGTCACACATTCAAGCACAAACAACTTGTTTGTACTGAACCTAAAAACCAATGCAGGCTGGATCTGATTAGCTGAATCTAAAGAGGAACACAAAACCGAATGTGGGACAAACCAGGATGAAGTTCAAGGAAAACACGAGGTGCAAACCAGAAGAACTGGCAAAGAGTAAGAGGCTTGAATACAGAGAGACTAATTAACACATGAAACGCAGGAGAACAGGAAAAAACAGGCAGAAAAACACGAGGAAAGGAAGTGACTCTACGAGGAGGAAAACCTACAAAATAAAACAGGAAATAACAACTTACAACCCGACATTATGGCACTTTTATCTGAGAGCTTTGTTGAAATAAATAAAAACCAGAAGCTGCTTTTAAAATGGATGAAATCAATCTTTACACGAGGGGGAGCTCCACCGATTTTACACGTCGTTAGAGGGTCTATTCAGCCTGTGAGAGAGATTCTTTAATGAAGTCCGAGAAGATAAACCTGTTGATGTTATCAGGGTCCTCTCGATTAGGTTTGAAGACCTAACAGAAATCCCTGTGTTGCAGACTTGGGATGCCCCGGCGCTGTGCATCAATTTTACCATTGTTTTTATATAAAGTGGCAACAGACAACATTCCCCCTGGTGTTTTCCAACCAGGACTATCGTTGGTGCCACCGTTGCCAAGACAGCTGGATCGTTTACGTTGTAGGAGGGTAAAAACCTGAGTTTATTCAGTCATCAGTCAGTCATTCTGAATCTCAGCTACAAATGGATGTTAAGCTTCTTCATGGTGTCATGATTCCAGATCCATGACATCGTGAGATCAACATTTGCTTCATAAGGAAACGTTGCAGAACAAAATGTGTCTACTGTTAGTCTGAACTGTTCATTGTGGTTCCTCCAATGTTAAGAAGGTACAATACTAAACAGCTGGATCCCATAATAGGTGATAGAAGATGCAGTAAGCTGCTGTGTGATCTAAGTGTGAGAGAAAGTGGCCAATTAAAGGAAGGAAAGAAAATACATTTTTCCAACTATTTTGATTATCAACTACATGTTTCAGTACTTTTTAGAGCAAAAATGTCAAACAGCTTCTTAAAATATGTAAAGTCAACATTTTAGGTCTAATGTCTAATGATTTGTGTCACCTTGAACAAATACAGACGCATATTGTGATGTGTTAAGGTTATCAAAAGAGGTCTTAAATGCAGATCTCTGAGGCAGGTGGGTTGAAAACTAGAAGCTAGCTTTAATATCCAAATAGCAGAATCCACAATCAAAAGGTCGGCAACAAAACAGGAGCAACTTACATACTTAAATACTTAAATACACAGGAATTATTAACTTATCAAACACAGGTGTACAGAGAAAACAGACAAAGACAGGAAGTGGAAAGTAAAACTTGATACTTGGGGATAAAATATCAACTAAAAACCAAAACCACGACATGATTATGACTTTTTTGGGGGCTTTTCTTTTTTTAAATATGATGAAAATAATGTCAATGACAATGCCCTTGTGGTGTTGTGGGATTGAAAGGTAGGGATGTGTGTGCGCGCCGTGTGGTGTATGAATCCTTTTTGTTTTAGTCCTGTAGAGAATCTCTTCAGGCCTTCAGTGATTCAGCATTTCAGGAGTTACACATAAAAGGCCAAACTGTGCGAGAAAAACCGCCCGCAGGCCTGAAATGTGACTTCCCACTTTTTCTGGGAATGAATGGCCGACTTCAGTAGTTTTGAAGTGTAAATCAGACAAGTCATTGTTTCACATGCTCTCACTTGGGCACATGGTTCAGTTTAAAACATCATGTTTACTAATCGTATTCTTGCTGGTGACATTTTAACGTTAATGTGTCTGAACCTCTTCGCTGCAGGCGGTACTTCAACAGAAGGAAGGCCGTCACTCCCGTTAACGCCCCGCTGGCCCGACAGCTCTCTCTGACTCCTCCACCGCCGTCGACGCCGCCTCCAGACTTCAACCAGTGTGTGATTGGCTCCACGCACTTCCTGCCCCTCCCTTTCCCCAACCACCGCCTGGCCAACCAACAAAACTCAGAGAACATGGCCACAGAGAAGCACAAAATGGCCGCCGCCGTGGAGGAGGTGAATCTCCTCAAGATGAGCTGCTACCCGCCCGGATGGCAGGAGACTAGTAACAATGAGGGCCAAGATGGCGGATACCTGATGACCGACACTAACTGCTTCAGCCCTGGCGGCAGGGAGATCAGCTGCCCTCGGATCCAACATGGCGACTCCGACCGGCTGTTGCTTTGCCCGAACGTCTGTCAGAAGGACAATCGAAGACTCAGCAAAACCAGCAGAACGAGCAGCCGAACGAGAGCAGACGACCTCGCTGTTTAGAGAGAAAGCACAAACATACGGAGGCCCCAACTCAAGCACAAACTACATAAACATATTTTATATATATTACACATATAGCTTTCAATTTAACAGAGCGTTGGGGTTGCTGGGAACTTTTTGACCCAACGAGCCACCAAAGCTCAACCTGAGGACTGAGCCTGAACTCACTGATTTATTCGCTTTAACGAACAGGTGTTGCTGTTAAATTCTTGAAGTGGCATCATCTGAACTTTGTTATTATCACTTGGCACCAGTGAACAATTATGTTTATCCTTTTACTGCATAGTCTAAGTTGCTCTGGGCTTGTTTGAGTGCCTGTTGAAGCCCCACTGAATGCAGACTCTGTTTCATCAGATGTGAATGTAGATGTTTTCGTCTTTATACCAGCATATTTTTTACTGTTTTTTTTAACTTTCTAAAAGCTTCTTTTTATGTCTCTAAATCCGAAATTGTGTTTCTGTGACATTGTAGTCACTTTGGCTTGAGGTTCTGCTGCACTGTGTGAACCCTAAATTCCACCAGATGTGTGTACGGTCCGTCTCCGCTCAGCCATGGAAAGCAGTCTGGACCTTTCTGTATACACAAGGCTTCTATTTCAGCCGGTGATTCAGTCGAATTCAGCACAGAGCAGACAGGAAGTCACACACCGAAACAACGACATAACATCCTGATCCTTTTCAAAATAAAGCCCTCCGCATTGACAGCAGCACAAAGCCTTTCCACAACGTACACGCATCCAGTGGGATTCCTGGGTTACAGTAACTTCACATGATGGCCACAAACACATCAACTACACCCACTACAGTCTCTACTATCATTTTTAATTGTTGGATATTTCCTCTATTGTTTATATTTATGTTGCAGTTCAAGAATGTGAATGCTTCAAATGTTTAAAAAGCTGTGCAGATAAATCGATGCGAGCCCTGCTGGAGTCTGTACACTGGAGTTCATGCAGCCATTATCCGTTTGTACATCCTTGATTCGTTTCCTTGCGTCCTTCCCACACGAGATGCGAGCAGAGAAGGCGAGGAAGAGACGAGGCAACAAAATGAGCCGTGTCACAGCTGCTTCGTCTGTTCGTTGTTTTGTTATATCGCACTGCTGTATTTTACTCTGTCAGATGAGCAGAGCAGTTTAAACGACAACTATTTACTTGTGACATGATTAAAAAGGTGAAATGTCAGTAAAGAACGCAATTTGTTGCTGTGGCCACGCCTGTTTTGTGTCTTCTGGTGCCGAAAAGGAAAAAAACAGTGCATCAACACTCCTAAAAGCATTTTAGGAATCGAGACAACCTTCAAAATGGCGCACTTGTTGATCGATTTTCCTGTCACAGGCTGGACGGAGGAGTAAGGAAACGGGAAGGCTACAACAGCTCTTCCTCTTTCGCAGCAACTCAATCACCAAAATAAATGTTGTAAAGTTTCATTTCAGCAAACAAACGATATGTTGAAACTTTATGTTTCTATGATAACGTTGTGCTTTAAGGTTTGTTTGGGTTTAGCCACGAAAAATCACTTGGTTCTGTTGTCACTTACACGGCTGTAAACTGTCTCAACTTCCTGTCAAAAACATCCAGCGGTTTCACACTAACAATGATCAAGATTCCCTCACAGCAGATATTTGACTTTTAATTGTGAGGAAAATACAGAATAAGATGAGTTAGATAATAAAAATGAACCCTGAACTCTGAAACTGGAGCAGATGAATGGAATCCAGCCATCATTCATTGTATTTGCACAGATGCTTTTCTTATTGCTAGCATAAACAGACGCTGTACGGATTCGGCCCAATCAGTTGTTATTATAACGTGCAGTCTGAGAAATTAGCTTAAAGATCACCGACCTGCCTCTGAGCTGATCAGATGGATTGTCGTCAGTTCTCTTGTAGTCGGGGCAGTTTGGCGGTCTGAGTTGCCACATGACTACTGTTATAAAGATTTTTATCAACTTAAGCTTGAAAATATTTATGTCTTACATCGCTTCAGGTCACGTTTGATATTTACGATGTAAAATGTGGATGATAACATCGGTACTTTCTGCTCCAAAAACCACAGAGAGAGCAGCTGACAGTGCTGCTACAGTAAACATCCTAGCCTTGAGGCTAACGTTAGCTAGCATACTATTGTCGACAGAAACTTAAAATCTCACCTCCAGTTCTCACTGAAGAATATTCAACCTGTGTTGACCGCGTCACCCAACTCATGTAGACTTGTTTCACCTTCTGCTTTGGTTTGATGCATCGAGCTAATCTCCCATTTTGGTTTATGTTTGCTTCCGCGGAAGTCACGTAAGAGCGCTCATGTGTGATCCTGTTTCAGTCTCACTCCCAGAGTCTCACTCGCAGCCCAAATGCTTTGAGATAAGTTGAGATTTTGCTGTTACTGAGCACGGTGGATGACTTTTCAGATCTCATTTCCTTACTCCTCACTTGAACCAAAAGTCATTCCTGTCCACCATTTTGCAGGTCACCCCAATTTTCTCATATGTGCTCCGAGGATCGAGGATTGAGTAAAACACAGTATAAAAGTTCAAATACAGACTGCAGCTGTTTGTTAATCAGGTAACAGACGGCAGTTTTTAACTTAATGCAGAAGAAGTTTAATGTGCATAACAGAGGCTTCGTTTGTACAAACGTGAATAATCAGGATATCAGCAGGAGCGTCACATCTCAATGACATGTTCAATGAGAGATAAAACTGTGATAATGAAACGGGAACAGAACTCAAACCACAAAACGAGACAGCAAAGCAGCTGCAGATCCAGCTATTACCCCTAGATTCCACCAGTTATGTGTCCGCTGCGTTACGTCTCCGCCACGCCAGCGGAGATGACAGGTTTCACTTTAGTCTATGTGTTAACTTCCATCAGGTCCGCTGCGCTGCGTATCTGTTGCGTCCAGCCTCGGCAGTCCGAAGCCCTCCGGAACAGACACACAGGACTTCTATTTCTGGCGGATGTCAGAGAATGACGCAGCAATTCAGCTGAATTTAGCATTGAGCAGACAGGAAGTCAAGCACCGATACAAGAATATAACATCCGGTTACTTTTCATAATAAAACAGCTGTTGACACCAGCACATGAATCTCAAAAAAGAGACAAACACAAGCTCTTCTGCTAATCCTTCGGTGGGGAACACTTCCTGTTGTTGTTTTTATAACACAGACCTGTAACGCAGCGGACACGTATCTGGTGGAATCTCGGGGTTAGAGTTACGGAAGCGCATTGCATTCACTGGATAAAAAAAAAAAATAGACACCATTTAATTACGATAAAGAAAAAGGAAACGTCTGTAAGTTCTCTCTCAGTGGCAATGATGATGCTATCGCAGTTAAATTCTGATGTTTCTTAAAAATGAGGATGTATTAATATTAGCATGTCAACACTGCGCAGGCATCTCAAGTCATTAGGGTTGTTCAGGCGGAAAGCCCAGTCTGACGGTCTGTCCAGATGCTTCATGGATACAAATTCATGCATTTGAAAAGCATCCAATCTAGTTTGGTAGTGACTCTGAGAACTGTACGGCACCTGTTAAAAATCCTAGTTCCTCAAGGAGTACAGCTGAGGCAATGGAACCGTCTAAGAAGACGCCTGTAACGTAAACTCACGGTGTTCCGGACACTTCGCACAGTAAAAGCCCCATAAAATATCAATGCACAGAAAGATAAGCCTGATTGGCTTATACGTCTGGGTAGGTCTTACACGAATACCAAAATTTGACTGACACATTTGAGCCAATCGTTTGGGAGAATTTTTGAAAAACACTCCGTAGACACGGTGTCCGGACTACCATGACTTTATTATTAATGTTAATTTATTTGTTTATAAAATTAGTTCCTTTAACTCTAGACTCCTTTTATTTATATGAATTTAACATTTTAACAACTTTTATAACAAGTATCAGCCAAGGACAGTAATGTTGACTTTCAAGGCAAATATTGGCACAATATGTATTGTTATTAACATACTAATTAAGTTAATGTTATGACTTAGTTAATACAAATGTGGGATGTCCCTAACCAGAAACACAGATGTGTTGAAATAACTTTAAAACAGCTATTTTAAGAGTGAGGTGTTGTTTCAGTGTTGGTGCACTAATGCGCCTTTGGTGCTCAGATTCACGTCGGACAAAGTGTGGGTGTATCCCTTCACAGAGTAAAAATATTTGCGAGAAGTAACTCCTACGTATTTAAAAAGTTTCTGTCATTTTGCCAACGGGTTATCATGTTTTAAAACCAGCCATATGCTCCTCCCCACCACAAGGCGTCCGACCATTTTCTGAACGTTTCTAGGTGCACACTGGAAACTCACTTTGATTTCTCTGAAAAGACTGGCTCTTGAAAGAAAGGAGTGGTCGGAGTCGAAAGAGGAGGGGTCAAGGATGACACAGATAGTGCCCATGACCCGGAAGTATTTAATTATAGAATTTGCGGGAAAAGGTCAAGTGTTTGAATTACCGTGATGTCCAGAATACTGTGAGTGTACGTTATGTGTGTGTATGTGTGTGCGTGTGTTTATTTGTGTGTCCATGTATATGTGTGTGTGTGTGTGTGTGTGTGTGTATATGTGTGTGTGTGTTTGTGTTAGAACACTGAGAACACATCAACAGATCAAAGCAGAACAGAACTCTAGAACCTTAGAATTCCTGTGACGCATCAAAGCCACTCCATTCTACAGAGTTTACAGGTGGTTCATCTCCACAGTGAACCTCATTTCAACCCAGACTCTGGACTGAAGAAAACTCAACACAGCGAGAGATAAAGAAAGCATCTTCATCGTCACTTTCACTTACTACAATTTCATTGGTCAGAGGTGTAAAAGGCAAGACGAATCAGGAAGGAAATTATTAGAGAATTTCATCCCAAAGAGGTAAATATCACCAAACAAACTCAAGTATTTCTTAAGATACATGTGCTAGTTAGCATTTACAGATATTATCTTTAATATTAAGAGTCTAAACACAAAACTACTTCCACAAAATTACCTTTGATACTCATGGATATTTAATATCAGATTATTTTGCATGTTTTAACTAAAATTGTGATATAATTTATACTCAAACAGTTTGATTCACATGCAATATTGGTACCAACAGTAGTTTGAGTGATAGCTTACACTTTGCCACTGTTTTTTTCCTGAACAGAATATAAACATTCAACAAAGCTCTTGGGAACCAGGAAAAATGGAAAGAGCAGGAGCACATTCCACATACAGGACAACAGGGCCAGGATCAACCTCCAGAGCCTCCGGCAGCAACAGTGAGAGTACTCTCTCCTCTGGTTCTTCGACTGCCTCAGATGTTGCCAGCAAGCTCGTCTCAATGACACTGGGTAGAGCTGCTGACAATCTCATTGAGCTGAAGCAGTGTATCTCCAGGTGGGAGGCTGAGGGACACTCTGACACTGAAGGTCATTGGGCACCTCACACCCAACAAAAGGTGGAGCAGCACTTGCATACGTTTTTTAACCTAAGGCGAGTGTTTGCAGAGCACCAAGGAGATGCAACAGAAGACCTACCTGAAGACCTTCAACATTTGAAAAAATCACTGAAGGCAAATGAGAAATTCCCTTGTAAGATGTTTAAGTCAGCATGTCGGTGTTTCTCCATTAGTCATTCAAAAACAAAGGTGACTGATGAACAAGTCTTGGATGTGGCTGAAGGATCAAAAAGCAGCAGCTCGGCATTGCATGGATCGTCTCCTTCTGACTCACTCCACTCATTTCAAACAGGGGAGTCTTGGGTTGTGATGTCTCCTATCATGGAGGAAGACCTTGTCACAGACAGTGATTCAACACCGGCACCCTCAGGACAGGACGGACATCTTGAACCTTCAGAGGTTCATGTGGATGAAGTCGTTGGATCAGCCAGCAGCAGTTCTTATTTGACAAAATCAGTGAAGGCAGATACGAAATCGCTGCAAAGGATGGACAAAAAGTTCGGTAAGGGGTTTAAGTCGGCATGTCAGTGTTTTTCCATTAGTCATCCGAAGACAAAGGTGACTGATGAACAAGGCTTGGATGTGGCTGAAGGATCACAAAGCAGCAGCTCGACATGTGACTCTATATTGCATGGATCATCTCCTTCTGCCTCAGTCCGCTCATTTCAAGCAGCGGAGCCTTGTGTTGTGATGCCTCCTATCATGGAGGAAGACCTTGTCACAAACATTGATTCAACACCAGCACCCTCAGGACAGTACGGACATCTTGAACCTTCAGAGGTTCATGTGGATGAAGTCGTTGGATCAGCCAGCAGCAGTTCTTATTTGACAAAATCAGTGAAGGCAGATACGAAATCGCTGCAAAGGACGGACAAAAAGTTCGGTAAGGGGTTTAAGTCGGCATGTCAGTGTTTTTCCATTAGTCATCCAAAGACAAAGGTGACTGATGAACAAGGCTTGGATGTGGCTGAAGGATCACAAAGAAGCAGCTCGACATGTGACTCTACATTGCATGGATCATCTCCTTCTGCCTCAGTCCGCTCATTTCAAGCAGCGGAGCCTTGTGTTGTGATGTCTCCCATCATGGAGGAAGACCTTGGCACAGACATTGATTCAACACCGGCACCCTCAGGACAGTACGGACATCTTGAACCTTCAGAGGTTTATGTGGATGAAGTCGTTGGATCAGCCAGCAGCAGTTCTTATTTGACAAAATCAGTGAAGGCAGATAAGAAATCGCCGCGAAGGATGGACAAAAAGTTCTGTAAGGGGTTTAAGTCGGCATGTCAGTGTTTTTCCATTAGTCATCCGAAGACAAAGGTGACTGATGAACAAGGCTTGGATGTGGCTGAAGGACCACAAAGCAGCAGCTCGACATCTGACTCTACATTGCATGGATCATCTTCTACTGCCTCACTCCGCTCATTTCAAACAGCGGAGTCTTGTGTTGTGATGTCTCCCATCATGGAGGAAGACCTTGTCACAGACATGGATTCAACACCGGCACCCTCAGGACAGGACGGACATCTTGAACCTTCAGAGGTTCATGTGGATGAATTTGTTGGATCAGCCAGCAGCAGTTCTTATTTGACAAAATCAGTGAAGGCAGATAAGAAATCGCCGCGAAGGATGGACAAAAAGTTCTGTAAGGGGTTTAAGTCGGCATGTCAGTGTTTTTCCATTAGGCATCCAAAGACAAAGGTGACTGATGAACAAGGCTTGGATGTGGCTGAAGGACCACAAAGCAGCAGCTCGACATCTGACTCTACATTGCATAGATCATCTTCTACTGCCTCACTCCGCTCATTTCAAACAGCGGAGTCTTGTGTTGTGATGTCTCCCATCATGGAGGAAGACCTTGTCACAGACATTGATTCAACACCGGCACCCTCAGGACAGGACGGACATCTTGAACCTTCAGAGGTTCATGTGGATGAAGCCGTTGGATCAGCCAGCAGCAGTTCTTATTTGACAAAATCAGTGAAGGCAGATAAGAAATCGCCGCGAAGGATGGACAAAAAGTCCTGTAAGGGGTTTAAGTCGGCATGTCAGTGTTTTTCCATCAGGCATCCAAAGACAAAGGTGACTGATGAACAAGGCTTGGATGTGGCTGAAGGATCACAAAGCAGCAGCTCGACATTTCATGGATCAACTCCTTCTGCCTCACTCCGCTCACTTCAAGCAGCAGAGCCTTTGGTTGTGATGCCTCCTATCATGGAGGAAGACCTTGTCACAAGCATTGATTCAACACCGGCACCCTCAGGACAGGACGGACATCTTGAACCTTCAGAGGTTCATGTGGATGAAGTCGTTGGATCAGCCAGCAGCAGTTCTTATTTGACAAAATCAGTGAAGGCATATAAGAAATCGCCGCGAAGGATGGACAAAAAGTTCTGTAAGGGGTTTAAATCGGCATGTCAGTGTTTTTCCATTAGTCATCCGAAGACAAAGGTGACTGATGAACAAGGCTTGGATGTGGCTGAAGGATCACAAAGCAGCAGCTCGACATTTCATGGATCATCTCCGCCTGCCCCACTCCGCTCACTTCAAGCAGCGGAGCCTTGTGTTGTGATGTCTCCTATCATGGAGGAAGACCTTGTCAAAAACATTGATTCAACACCGGCACCCTCAGGACAGGACGGACATCTTAAACCTTCAGAGGTTCATGTGGATGAAGTCGTTGGATCAGCCAGCAGCAGTTCTTTGAAAAAATCAGTGAAGGCAGATAAGAAATCGCCGCAAAAGATGGACCAAAAGTCCTGTAAGGGGTTTAAGTCGGCATGTCAGTGTTTTTCCATTAGTCATCCAAAAACAAAGGTGACTGATGAACAAGGCTTGGATGTGGCTGAAGGATCACAAAGCAGCAGCTCGACATTTCATGGATCAAATCCTTCTGCCTCACTCCGCTCACTTGAAGCAGCAGAGCCTTCGGTTGTGGTGCCTCCTATCATGGAGGAAGACCTTGTCACAGACATGGATTCAACACCGGCACCCTCAGGACAGGACGGACATCTTAAACCTTCAGAGGTTCATGTGGATGAAGTCGTTGGATCAGCCAGCAGCAGTTCTTATTTGACAAAATCAGTGAAGGCAGATAAGAAATCGCCGCGAAGGATGGACAAAAAGTTCTGTAAGGGGTTTAAATCGGCATGTCAGTGTTTTTCCATTAGTCATCCAAAGACAAAGGTGACTGATGAACAAGGCTTGGATGTGGCTGAAGGATCACAAAGCAGCAGCTCGAAATTTCATGGATCATCTCCTTCTGCCTCACTCTGCTCGCTTCAAGCAGCGGAGCCTTCGGTTGTGATGCCTCCTATCATGGAGGAAGACCTTGTCACAAGCACTGATTCAACACCGGCACCCTCAGAACAGGACGGACATCTTGAACCTTCAGAGGTTCATGTGGATGAAGTCGTTGGATCAGCCAGCAGCAGTTCTTATTTGACAAAATCAGTGAAGGCAGATAAGAAATCGCCGCGAAGGATGGACAAAAAGTTCTGTAAGGGGTTTAAATCGGCATGTCAGTGTTTTTCCATTAGTCATCCAAAGACAAAGGTGACTGATGAACAAGGCTTGGATGTGGCTGAAGGATCACAAAGCAGCAGCTCGAAATTTCATGGATCATCTCCTTCTGCCTCAGTCCGCTCGCTTCAAGCCGCAGAGCCTTCGGTTGTGATGCCTCCTATCATGGAGGAAGACCTTGTCACAAACATTGATTCAACACCGGCACCCTCAGAACAGGACGGACATCTTGAACCTTCAGAGGTTCTTGTGGTTGAAGTCGTTGGATCAGCCAGCAGCAGTTCTTATTTGACAAAATCAGTGAAGGCAGATAAGAAATCGCCGCGAAGGATGGACAGAAAGTTCTGTAAGGGGTTTAAATTGGCATGTCAGTGTTTTTCCATTAGTCATCCAAAGACAAAGGTGACTGATGAACAAGGCTTGGATGTGGCTGAAGGACCACAAAGCAGCAGCTCGACATCTGACTCTACATTGCATGGATCATCTTCTACTGCCTCACTCCGCTCATTTCAAGCAGCGGAGTCTTGTGTTGTGATGCCTCCTATCATGGAGGAAGACCTTGTCACAGACATGGATTCAACACTGGCACCCTCAGGACAGGACGGAAATCTTGAACCTTCAGAGGTTTATGTGGATGAAGTCGTTGGATCAGCCAGCAGCAGTTCTTATTTGACAAAATCCGTGAAGGCAGATAAGAAATCGCCGCGAAGGATGGACAAAAAGTTCTGTAAGGGGTTTAAGTCGGCATGTCAGTGTTTTTCCATTAGGCATCCAAAGACAAAGGTGACTGATGAACAAGGCTTGGATGTGGCTGAAGGATCACAAAGCAGCAGCTCGACATTTCATGGATCAACTCCTTCTGCCTCACTCAGCTCACTTCAAGCAGCAGAGCCTTCGGTTGTGATGCCTCCTATCATGGAGGAAGACCTTGTCACAAACATTGATTCAACACCGGCACCCTCAGGACAGGACGGACATCTTGAACCTTCAGAGGTTCATGTGGATGAAGTCGTTGGATCAGCCAGCAGCAGTTCTTTGAAAAAATCAGTGAAGGCAGATAAGAAATTGCCGCAAAGGATGGACAAAAAGTCCTGTAAGGGGTTTAAATCGGCATGTCAGTGTTTTTCCATCAGTCATTCAAAAACAAAGGTGACTGATGAACAAGGCTTGGATGTGGCTGAAGGACCACAAAGCAGCAGTTCAACATGTGACTCTACATTGCATGGATTATCTCCTTCTGCCTCAGTCCGCTCATTTCAAGCAGCGGAGTCTTGGGTTGTGATGCCTCCTATCATGGAGGAAGACCTTGTCACAGACATTGATTCAACACAGGCACCCTCAGGACAGGACGGACATCTTGAACCTTCAGAGGTTCATGTGGATGAAGTCGTTGGATCAGCTAGCAGCGGTTCTCATTTGAAAAAATCAGTGAAGGCAGATAAGAAATCGCCACGAAGGATGGACAAAAAGATCTGTAAGGGGTTTAAGTCGGCATGTCAGTGCTTTTCCGTTAGACATCTTGCACCTTCAGAGGTTGAGCAAAATGTGGATGAAAATGTTGACACTGCCAGCAGCGTCCTGATATCTGACTCTGCATCTACTCTGCGACTGTCTACTACTGTTTCAATCAGTGCCAGTGAGGACATCATGACTGATGAGGAAGCAGTCACGGACATTGATGCAATACCTGGACCCTCCATGGTGCTGTCAGGAGCAGGACATGTAGATGATGTTGTTCGGTCAGCCAGCGTTTTTTCTTTGGAAAACTCAGTGAAGGCAAATAAGAAGTCTTCAGGAAGGATTGGCAAAAAGATCATCAAGGGATTTAAGTGCGCATGGCAGTTTCTTTCCATTAGTCATCCAAAAACAAAGGTGACTGATGAACAAGGCTTGGACGTGGCTGATAGATCAGAAAGCTACTCGACATGTGACTCTACATTTCATGAATCGTCTCCTACTGCCTCACTTCAAGCAGCGGAGCATTGTGATGTGATGTGTCCTGTCACGGAGGAAGAACTTGTCATGGACATGGACTTGACACCAGCACCCTCAGGACACGACGGACATCTTGAACCGCCAGAGGTTCATGTGGATGAAGTCGTTGGATCAGCCAGCAGCAGTTCTTATTTGAAAAAATCATTGAAGGCAAATGAGAAATCGCCGCGAAGGATGGACAAAAAGTTCTGTAATGGGTTTAAGTCGGCATGTCAGTGTTTTTCCATGAGACATGTGGGAGTTGAGCAAAATGTGGAGGAAAACCTTGAGACTGGCAGCAATAACCTGACATCCGGCTATGCATCTCCTAGAGAGCTGTGCAACACTTCCTCAATCAGGTCCAGTGAGGACATCTGGACTGCTGACAAGGCAGAACAAGTCACAGGCATGGCTGAAGGCACTACAGTCATCGCGGTGTCGCTGGCACCAGGACATGTATATGAGGTCTTTGAGTCATCCAGCACTGATACTAATTTGCCAAAACCAGGATCTCCATCCCCCACTTACACCGAGATGGAGGCACCATCGGAACCATCAACCAACAACTCGTCTCCATCACCAGAAAATAACAGACGTTCTCCAATTAAAGACAGAAACCAGATCATGTACACGGACTCCACCTCAAGATATTCAGCACAGGACAGACATCTTGAAGATTCCCAAGATGACCAGAGTGCTGTCTACGTCATTGTCACAGGATTCATTGACAGCCTTACTAAAGAGTACGTTATCTAATTTTTCTCACTTAAATTCTTTGGCACACTATAATACAATTGTGACATTTGTTGTGTTCTAACTCTGTTTGACTGATTTTTCTTTTAAAGGCAGTGGAAGGAAATGAGCAGAGGTGTTTATAGCATGGACGTGCAGAAGAAGATGTCTGACAACTTTGCAAAGGGGACGAAGGTTCTGGTAAAAGAGCTCGAAGCTGAGCTTTCAGCATCCCTCCAAAGATCTGCTTCCCAAAACAGTAGCGTGCACACAAGGAGTTCCACCTCTTCCCAATTATGTGGGAATGAGGCACTTGCCTGGGAGATACTTGCAAAATTTACCAAAGAGTTGGACGTAACTGACGAACGTATGAGGCAGATTTTGAACCGCTCCGGTGGGAAGGCTCTGTGTGATGCAGTTCCGGCAAAGACACGTGTAAGTATGTTATCCAGAATCACAGAGGACACTCTGAGCACCGAGGAGGTCAAGTCAATGTCAGAGACCATTGATCAGATACAAAGACCACCAGAGACAGAGACCACCGGAGTCCACAAGAAAAAGTCATCGTGGTGGAGCGTGTGTATGAAGAAAAATGTCGACCCCCCACCCTCTGAAGGAAAGGACAATAGTTTAGGTTTTGTAGAACTCCCGCCCTTGAGGGAAGCTTGGACCGAGGTCAAGAAGAATGACGAGGCTCAGGATAAGCCTACGCGGACCAAACAGTCTTCACCGCTAAAGAGATTCCAGTGCTGCTTTTCCACCAGCAGATTTCCACCAGTTTCTCTGGAGGATCAGAGCAACGGTTCAGGTCGCGTAGAACTCCCGCCTGTGAGGGAAGCTTGGCCCGAAGTCCAGAAGAATGACGAGGCTCAGGATAAGCCTGCGCAGACAAAACAAGCTTCGCTGCTAAAGAAAATCCAGTGCTGCTTTTCCCTCGAGTGCCGCTGCGGCTGCTGTTAGCACTGTTACCACCCAGCAAGTAGGTTGTGGATTCGATTCCCAGCTGGGAACTACCCCATCCTCCCCCCTTCCCACCTTTCTCTTTCTCTCTCTCTCTCTCTCTCTCTCTCTCTTTCCCCTCTGTCCCCCTGAGATCCTGGTTCTGTTCTGACAAACAGAAGAGGATACTGCTTGGTAAAAGGCAGTTCTTCCTCGCTGCTGTCACCCAGTGATGCTCATGGGGATCTTCAAAAAGTGCCATGAGATATAACATCTGTAATTACGTGTAATCTCAACAAAACTGACTTGGCAAAGGGCGTCACGGTGGTACAGTGATTAGCACTGTTACCTCACAGCAAGAAGGTCCTGGGTTCAATTCCCGATTCTTGACCTCCCCGTGTCTGCGTGGGTTCTCTCCAGGGGCTCTGGCTTCCTCCCACATAACTTAATTTAACGTTAGACATAAGAATACAAATAAATTGGCTGAAAATTAATTAAGTGTTCTCCGTCTGGTCTATAGTTAAATATGTTGGTTCTGGTGGTATGTTGGAAAACATAATGTCCACATGAGGCAGCTGAGTTCATTACACAGGGCAGGACCAACTGTCTGTTGTCTGCGCATTCTCAGGACTTCTGAAGTCAAGAAATAACTTATAACATGAGGGTTCTTAGAGCCTACCAGCATAAACTTTGTACTGAGGGTGGCACCAGAGAAGAAATCATGTGCTGAGACACAGCACTGGTGTTATGGCTGTAGCTACGACAAAAGTGAAACCACTGATCCGTATAAGCATCTTTAAAGGTTCAATATGTAATGAGATTAGTTTAAAACATTCACAAACCAACTAAAATTATCAACAGAATATGAATACAATATTGTCTTGTAATACCACTCAGTACGTAATTGGGATGATGCATTTTTAAGAAAAGTGTTTCCATATATGAAACATTTGATTTATTTATTTATATCTAAAACTTACATTTTGAGGTGAAACCCCTGAAATACTTTCTAAACTATTATATCACCTGAAGGCGCTTCATGCTCTCCTTTCTAAGCTGGCTTTCTTTCTAAAACCAGACAAGAGAGCCCTTTACTGATGGAGGGACAGGCATCAAGACAGTTGCCTGCTGAGAAATGCTGGATAATTTAAAAAAGGGGCACTCGAGATATTTAAAAACCATCTTGCTTGATTCCCATGGCACATGTCCAGTTTGGAAGTGGAGCTGATGGGAGAATTTCCAGTAAGGTCATCTGAATACATCAGGAATGTTTGGGAACTGAAGGGTTTACTGTCTTCTTTCCCATCATGTGTCATCAGCGTTTACACCACAATCCTGCTGTATGTGAGGGGATACTACAGCTTTTCAATTCAGAATAAACTAAAATAATCTAACAGACATTTGTTTTATATTCCACAGCTGGTGAAATCACCTGCTGGAATTAATAACAATTGGGGTCAATGGTGAGAATCATTTTTATAATAATAATTGTATCGATAAGTAAAAAGACAAGAGAAAAGGAAGATAAAGTATTTGGCTCTACTTTTAGGAGAGTCGTTCCATGTTCAAATTATTAAAAGAAAAGGGAAACTAGTCATCAAATTTAAATTGTGATATAACAATTTGTAAGACAGATCAAAATGAAGATGGCAAAAAGCGATAGAAACTATAAAAGGAAAAGACAGTATATTAAGCATATGCAGATGAAAATAAAAATTAATGTCGTGGAAGAATCGACTTGGAGAAGCTTAAATTAATGGTTATAACTGAAACAGGAAACAAAGATGCACAAGATTATTGGAAAGGAAAAACTTAATGGCAAACATCACTCATGCTTAAAAAATGTGTGGACGAGGGTGCCCTCATGTGGTCAAATATATTATAGCAGTATGACAAAAACAATGTAGTACTCTATTTTTTAAAACTAATATGAAGGTTGAAGTTGTCCCCCAGTGTTTTCACTACCAACTCACAAACTATCTATAATTATAAATCATGAATGAAAACTGAACACCAGGCTGACAGAAATACAGCCATAAACAAAGAAATCATTATTTATGTTCTGAAGTGCAACAGGCTGTAAAAATGATAATGTGGGCATCTTAACCCTGTGATGTGATGTGTTTAATCACACGTAACGTAGAAGTCATGCTGCTTTCTTCAAAGTGAGGATGATCTGAAATACAGCATTCTGGATGAAAAGCTGTTTTAAGGTCACCAGTTCTTTTACTAAGTCATGGCTAGTGCATGAAGTGAAGTGATTTAAAACTTACTAAAAAATACACCTCGAATATACGTTTTTCAAGCATACATACACACACTACAGAGAGGTGAAGCTTGTAGTCCTAATATCCAGAAATCAGTTCGCATTTTAGCAATACTGTCTCAAAGTCAATGGCTTTTTTAAATTGGTTTTCGGTTTAATGCCTGAAATGTGTCTAAATGAGACTACAGAGGTTGTCCTGAACACTTCTTCTACTTCTAACTCTAACTTAGTGGTGGTGATGTTTAAGTCATGCGACCTTGATGTCGTCTGTTTGTAGCCTAAAATTAGCTTTTTACTGCTAGGGAGTTAATTTACACTTCAAAAATCTCAAAAGTTGTGTTCATCTGTGAAGTTGATCTTGCTGATCGACACATGGAAGTATCACAAACTTGTGTTTGTGACAGAGACTATTTTCGCCAATATTCCAAAAGTCAATTATAAAATCTCGTAGGCTCTTTGTTGAGGGAACCAGGGCGATGCTAATTTGTCTAGCATGAAATTACTTATGGTTTGCCAGATTTAATATCAACATATATTGTTAAATTTGACATTTAAAATGAAATGTATTTGTATTTTGGGAACAGCATTGACTTGAAATATAAGATAAACAGTTGCTTAATTACACATCCAGCTGTTCCGGAACAATGTTATGTTTCATTTGGAGTGTAACTTGTGAATTTGAGTCATATATTCACTTTCTTTTTGCTCAGTTTTTGGTCACTACCACAAAATCAGTCTCAGTAGAGAGAAGTTGTAGGCTGGACACCAAAACTTTGAGCTGAAACTTCCTAGAAGGATCTGTGAAACTGAGGGGAGCTGGAGATACAGGTGAAAATTCCCTGTACATTCATCAATACATGTGACACCTTTCATTCTCACATTGTAATTTAATCTATTGTTTGTTATCAAAACATAGATTATGGAGATTTTAAGGTTAGGATTAGCGGCGAGGGAATACATTATGTCAATGAAGGTGCTCGCAAGTACAAATAAAAAAACCTGTGTTTGTAGTCAGAGCAGTTGGAAAACAATATTGCGACCTCATGACGCCTCACCTGACCACAGGTGTACAGTAAAGGTCTCTGTATCATCTTTACCAACAAAGTGATCCAGCTTGTGAGGCTCTGTCAGATCCACACACCTGTTTGTCATCCATTACCCTATATTTGGGTCAGCTGTATTTATATCTCATAAGGGAGACCCTCATTTACAGCTGGCAGTGTGTGTGCGCTTGCGTGTGTGTGGATGTGTGTGTGTGTGTGTGTGTGTGTGTGTGTGTGTGTGTGTGTGTGTGTGAGTGTGTGATTATGGCTTAGGTTACCTTCAGGACAAATTTCAGCCTGATGACCATTTCATTTGGGGCAGCTAGTGCAATCGGGGGGGAAAAGCAATCAGAAAACAATTGATTTTTTGCTCAGTGGGAGAGGTTAGGGTTCAGTTTAGTTGTCTTAACAAGATTAAATCCAAATCTTGGGGATAAAATTCCCTGTTTGCCAAATGTACCGCTCAGGGGAAGGTTTGTTGTTTCCCCGTCCAGTTATACCGGCGACACTGTGAGGAGCGAGCAGCTGATGAAGGAATCATTTCCCTGATCAGAAGGTCAAATCCAAATTTGATGTGTCCTTATCTTAAAGGTCCGACCGCTTTAAAAAACACTTTAGATGATGCAACAACTATTTGATAATAACATCAGAGTACTAGTGATTATAATAAATAGTGTATTTGTGAGGCTAATGTTGGACAGGCAGTGTGTGTGTGTGTGTGTGTGTGTGTGTGTGTGTGTGTGACTTACGTTGCTCTGTATAAATGTCACCATAAATTACAAACAGTAATTAAGAGCTAATTTAAAACAGCCACAGTGTCATTTATGACACAATTTATCAAATGTGGGCTCCACAATCTTAACGCGCTCTCGTCTGTGATTAATGGATTTATTGATTGATTTTACACTCAATACACACATCAAAAAGTATAAAATGTTCCTATTTTCTCTATTACTTATCAGACTTATATAGCTGCACCTCTTACCTAATTATCTCGATTCTCTGGGGGACTCAAATTAGGCTCATTCTAAGGTTCATAGAATAGTTTACATGCATTAATGCTTAAAATATACATCAGTTTTCTCATTCTGTCCATCACAGCAGCACTTTTTTAAATAAACTGTTTTGGCGCCTGTCTCTTTAAGGCTACCAAGTCTCCTCTGATTGGTCACCTCACACACGCCTGACCCAGCACTGCTTAAAAACAACAGAGCAAAATTAATCGTTACTCGCCTAGCCAGCTGCAAGGCTTAAATTATGCAAGTGTGTGATGTGATGACACAGTGTGACATCACAAAGTCACAGGATTAAAAGCGGGACTGCCAACGAGGCGTTTCAGGAGCAGTGTTTTCTGTGGGAGAGAGGAGCGTCAGCTCGTGCAGACTTTGACTCGACAGGTCTCCTTTAAGACCCTTTTGTTGTTGACTTGTTTTGTTTCCAAGTGTAAAGTTTATCAGTTGCTCACCTGATCTCTCCATTTCTCGGTCCACCTGTTCGTGTTGGCCTTTGTTTCCTGGTTATCACGTTACCTTGCTGTTACTACTGCCTTTATTTAACTGCTGTCTGTTGACCTTTGCCTTCCCTGTGCAGCGTATGACATAAACTAAACTGCCTCTGGGTTGTATTTCCTTTGCCAGTTACCAGAGCCACATTCTTCAGTATTTCATTACAAGAGTGTCAGTGTGACGACGGGTTCTTTCTAATAATAATAACACCAACTTTGACCACCAGGTGTTACTAGTCTGTCCTTGAGGCTGCTGTGTTTCTTAATATTTTATTTATTACACACATACAGAAGACTGTTTGAACCATTGTGATCACCAGAGCTACTTTACAGACACAATCAACTGTACTTACGGATTTTTTTTCCATATGAAAGTATGTAATTAGGAGGAACATAAAGCTCCATAACAGATGTTTATCTTAATTATGGTTTTCCGCAAACTTGTTTCTCATATGATTTCATGAGTTTACAGCCTAGCAGCACACAGAGCTTAAATGTCCGCAGCCTGGTGTAGTCAGGCAGTTTGTTTGAAGACAGATCCGGACTGATCTGGTCACGTCCCTGCTGCACGCTGAGCTTTGATCGGGTGGAGGAAACGTGACAGGGGACACGACCTGAGCTGTCCTCAGCTGGCTCTGTTCCTAGAAAGATCTCATGAGCAGTGGAGGATTATATAACATTACACTGTATATGAGCAGACGTGGCTGTCACAGAGGGAGTCCACCTCAGCCAGAAGTCATAATGTGCATTAACAGAGGACGGAAGGGTGGAAGATGACATTTTTATGTGCTGATGTAAAATCTAATCTGATCCACGCCTTCTAAACAGGAAACAATTAAGTGTCTAAATTGTTTTTCCTTTTGAAACTGTATCTTAATGAGCTTACTTTTTATTATTAGAGGATTACATTCGCATCATTACACTCAAAACACACACACACACACACTCACAATGCAAGAATCAGGACCGGCCAGATTGAAGTTGCTCTGGTTGGATCCAAAGAGAAAACAATGAAGGACTTCTTGAATGACATTTTAAATGATGAGTTCACAGAGAAATGAAAATCAAGCCATTATCTCCTCACTTTCAAGCCGTTGTAAAGCCTGATAAAGTTTGGTAGTTCACAAAACAGCGTTGCAGCATTCTCCTAAACTGAAGTAGATGTTTTTTTTGTTTTTTTTTAACTACAAATAAAACAACAACAAAAAACACAAACTGGCTTCATTCAGCTCACCACTAGCACTCCCAATCTCCGGAATAAGTGTTCCCATATTGATTGGAAAGACATTATTTTAACCATGAGCAGCTAAATTGAAGATTCCAGCATTGAACAGGGTGTAAATAACTTGTTTTCAAATCAATTAGGGTCTTCAGACTTGGATTACACTGTATGAGTTCTATGGCGCCATTTCATGAAACTTCACCTGACTGTTCATCAGCATGAGGGTGAGTAGATGATGACTGAATTCTCAATTATGGAAGAACTAGTCCTTTCAGTAAATGACTTTAGAAAGGACTATTCAGTGTTTAGAATCATTTTCCCTTTAATGTATAGCAGTTAAAGTTCAATACAGCTGCAAAAATGATAATCAGAGAATCAGGTTTTCTCTGAAGAAAATGGTTTTAGTAAAGATCATGGTTAAATCAAATAAAATGGAGCATATTAAATAATTTCATTCTTTTTATTCCATTCCATTCTTTTTTACCAGTTTTATTAATATTCTGGTAGCTCATGTAACAACCCACCAAGTGAAAGATTATTCATCATTTAGTATCATTATTCTGAAGGATTTAATTCACCTGTCACTAGACAATAGCTTAATAAGCAGTATTACTTGGAGACAAAAAAATTAAGAGCTTGAAATGAAGAGACCACCAGTCGGGTTTATATTTCTGGACGTTTTCTTTTAATCAATCCATCATCCTTCCTGCCCACAACTACACAACATAGCTACCACATTATAATATTATTATTCATGTGCACCAAGAGCAAGCAGCCCCATCAAACAATTGTATAGAATCAGTCTAAGATTGTGGTAAAATAAGTTAAAACGACACTCTTTCAGGCCTGTGAAACCAGGTAAATAACAAAGTCTTTCTTCCCTCCAGGTGGTGCCTTCCATGGGTTTTTATATAATACAGTAGCTCCACAACATTGTTAGGCATGGTGATTGAATTACAGCTGATTTCACACTGTAGGGATCTCAGCATGGTGATGGTTTAAAGCATTAAAATGCACTCAAACCCCACAATTCTTAGCTGTAAAGAGGCAGAGAAGAGTGAGTCACACTTTGCACAATGTTTAAAAAACTCGTAGAGTCTTAATGACAGCAGGGGTTAAAAACGGGAGCTCAGAGGGGCTGCTTCAGTAACCGTACAGATCAGGCTGTGTTCGGCATTAAACCGTGAAACTACAGGTTCTCTCAGGGAGTTTTAGGACAAAATATTTAGTGTGTTACATCTGAGGCGCATTCACGCAAAGTAGGAGTTTCTAATCACAGGGGTATGTAATAGGGCGTGCAGGTTAATAACGCTGTCACTTTTTGTAAGGTTAGAAACTCCAGCTGTCATGAAAGCTGGCAGTATATTGATAATCAGCAACAGTTAACCACCAAAAGTCCCAAGATCTACAACCCTTATCGCTTTGATGTAACTGATTTTAGATGTTTTTCAGACAAAGTTTCACAAATGAGGTTGATGTCGGGCGGCTCTCCAAGCAGAAAGTACAGGACAAGTGTTGTCATGGAAAACAGAATGAATGACAGGTCAGGTAACCTATCATTTTATACATTTCAAATGATGTGATTTCCTTGTTGTTCTTCTCAGTCAGATTGACAAAAACTAAAAAAAAAAAAGGACTGTGGTTTTATGTTAAGCCACTTGAACTATTGCTCGTACCCTGACATTAAAAATAGGAAGTGACACTTGCTGTGAGCTCACTAGCTCACAAGATGTGCCACTTTTCTAACCGTCGACAATATATATTAATCTTATGTACAAATGACTAAACATAAAACCATGTTAAGCAAGTGCAAGCCTAAAAATAAACAACAGAAAGAAGAAAACAATAAAATGACATTAAATATTCTGATCTGTATGACAGCGTCTTCATGATGTCGCTGATTTCAGGTATGCAACGAGATCCGTGCGCTCTCCCTTCTTCTTGATGCCAGCGAAGATCATTTTGGTGCCAGGAATGTACTTCTTGGGGTTCTCCAGGTACTCCATCAAGGTGGCGTCACCCCACACAATACCTGGGGAGCGAAAAAATTAAATGATTACATGATGATGAAAGCAGGATAAATTATTTAATCAATCAAAAAAAAAAAAAAAACGATAAGAGGCATTCCTTTACGTCTTTTCTATAAACCACTAAGGTTACTTATGCGGAAATGATTATCGACAGAAACACAACTTTTAATAATTAATGAAGGATTTAGCTCAGATGGCAAACAGTTTCTCTGTTCGGCTCTTTTGGTAAAACATCTGAAGATGTCGACTTGGACAGTAACCTTCAATTTCAACTTCATATTTCATGTGGCTTTTCATTAGATATTATAGTTATATTCCATTATCACACAGAACATCTTATATATATCTAGATGCCAACTGCAAACAATGACGCTCCCCCTCTTTGCTTTCTCATTCAACCACTAGTGAACTGACCTTTACTCTTGTTGGCGTCAGTGTATGAGTAGCCCTCCGCCTGCCCGGTCTTGCGTCCGAACAGACCCCACAGGTTGGGGCCCACCTTGTGCTTGCCGCCCTGCTCTACTGTGTGGCACTGCGCACACTTCTGAACGAAGGCCTTCTTTCCTTTGGCAATGTCTCCCATAGTCAACTGAAGAAAAAGGAAGAGAGAGGAAAAGAGAACAGAAAGAAAAGAGGTCAGCTAATTGTAATTATCCTATCTATACTGGAATGTGTGTTTAGATCCTAGTAAAACTGCCCATCTTCTTTTAATAGACCACAGTTATGACAGGAAGCTCATTCTCAGCTTTGCTCTGACCGACGCCATCTTGTGAAGGTCGTGTAAGGAGACAACTTTATCTGCACCGGTTTCGTTATATTGCATTCAGGCAAGTCGTAACATTTCCCTGAGCACTGGCAGCCTGCCGAGGTCATTTCAAGGAAACCCAGCGACATACCTTCGCAGGAAACCACCCTTAAAAAAAACACACTAGCTTAGCCTTCACTCGCTCCCGTTATATCACAGTTATCAGCGTCTCATTCTTTAGAGCTCAGCCAGCCTCAGCTCGGGTTACTTCACCAGAAGAGCTGCCAGGCTTGTCCAGTAAATGCGGTTTATCTTAAAGGTATCCCGCAATGAGGTAACAGCCTTAATATGTCGCTGCTGAAGAGGAGAGCCAGTGAGTTTAAACGAGCTAACATTAATGTACTTAGCTAAAGGTGGGGTACATGCCAGTGTGGCAGAAGTGAGACAGGTGCCAACATGTGTCCTACCTTCCTCGTAATACCAACCAGGAAGCCTTTACAACGCGCGAATAACACAATAACTAATTAGCTTGACCACCGTCACTTTTAACAATAAATAAAATACTTTTGTTTTGATTTAAAACACAGCTGTAATATCACCAGGCACCAGTTTAAGGGGTACGCTGCAGATTTTAGCGAAGCCGGTGCGGCTTGTCCTGACATGACCTCGGTCGTGTTACCCGCAGCAGCCCGACTGACACAGTCAGACAGCCAAATGTGACACCTACAGCTCGGCAAAGCTTGTATATACAAGCGATTTACAACACTCATATCTTTATTAGCTTAACTATCAAACAATGACTTCTTATCACATTTACTATTAGCTAACAGCCGCTCTGCATGAATTAAACGACTGCAGCAGGTGGATCTGGAGTTATATAATAACATGTAACTCACTCTGTGTCTTATAGAATATAGATCTTTATACGTATATACCATCTGAAGTTAAGAGGAAGGTTAAGTTAGCTATTATGTCACAGCCAACACAGCCATTTAATATGGCGGGCTACACATCCTTCTAGGGAGGCATCAAGGACACACAGCACTGCCTCTAGAAACTGAAAGCGGCTTCTGTTCGCAGACGCTGATGTGTTTTTTAAAAATGTTTTTTTTTAACATTTTCTAACTGAAATGACAAAGCTCACTGAGCTAGGTTAGCTTTGTCTGGCTAGCCTGCTAGTAAGGTTAGCCGGAGATGTGTCACCCCATCCAGGTTGTCAAGGATGCTTCAATGTCGGCGTAGGAAAGCTCGCACTCGACTCAAAGATATAAGCCTAAACAGTTGAATCAAGCAGACAAAAGGGCCGTATGATGATCTTATAAAATCAACTGTCCAACAATTATACAATCCTACAAAAACACACCGCATTACTCTTAAATAACGGGCTACGTTGATGAGCGCGTTAATGCACGTAAAGAGAGCAGCCGGGCAATTCACCAACATGGCGGCTACTAGAATCTTCCGTTGGGTCTCAGCCGCCCAGCATCTCCTTCCTTCTGTTTCAGCATCATTTTTGACCCATAAAGCCACAAAGCCAGTCTTTATTTCATCCATCCCATCAATAAGATGCATATAAACTTACCTTTTGGTTCAAATGAGCGGGGATAAAATCACTCCGGTGCCGGTGTAGGCTGCTTCGCTCTGCCGGTGAACGGTTTCTGTCGGTCGCAAAGAAGGTCACTCTACTTTAGAGGCACCGGCTTTTGACGTCATCATCCAATCACGTGCAGGGCGGGCGCTATCCTCTGAATCCTGACGTGGTGACTTCAATCCGGCCGCGTCCCTTTTTTTTTTTTTTACATCAAGGCGCTTCCTTACCCGATTTTATGTGCTTCGTTTCATGTAGAAAGTGGCCGTTTTTTGGGGAAACGAACTCAAATAAACTCTAATGAATAAAAGTGGAGATGTAATGTCGCTGTGGTCGACGGTTCCGTTAGGGATGGAAGAAGGGTCCAGTGAAGGAAGCGAAAAGTGTGGATTGGTACTGTTCCCACGTCATGTCGCATTCTCCGACTTCCATTGTGACGACAGAGGCACCTGCAGGAGCGCATAGGCTATATAAGGACTTTAAAATGTGCGTTTCTTTACTGTTGAAACTGACAAATTAGAGTATTTTATGATTTTAGATATACAGTACATTTAGTTTATCCATCATATTCCAGTTCCAAGACTCTGGAAACAAAGGAAAAACTCAACAAAGCTTAATATTTGTGGCCTTATTTAATACAAAAAAGTATGGACATACATGTCATTCAAGCTGGGCATTCAAGCTATTCCAGTTGTGGTTGAATTAAAAAAAAAAGAATAAATTAATAGGATAAGTCCAGACAATAATTCATTCATATTTCACATAAAATCATCAGAAAACTTCCAATCTTCTGTGTAACAAACCTTTTAAAAAGAGGAAGACAAGTCCAAATTTGATCTATTCTCTATTACAAAGATGAAGTAAAAGTTTATACATAAATCACCACAAATTACACCTGCATGATAGAAGACCTATGCAAGTTATTGAATAAAGACAAATGATATAATTAATAAAAGTAAACATAGGCATGTGTTAACAAATGGTTCAGGTGTTTTTTCACAGTGTCCTCAACCTAAAGGGTGAGAGTTTAGTTAATGAGTAACAACCCTCAGAGTACAGTGCTCCATATGTTTTCATTCTGGGTCAGAGTTCAGTTGAGGTGACTTGGTCAGACTTATCTCCTCTACGCAATAACTCAAATATTTCTGTCTGTGCTAGACTACAAACGGGAAAATTCAAAAGATCAACACAGGTTTTTACAACGTATTAGGTACACAGCGAAAAGGCTAACACTGTGAGAAACATACTTATAGCTCTTTAACAACTCCAATTTAATCTTCAACCTAGACTCCAAAAAAGTTGCGATGCTGTGTAACACAAAAATAAAACACACGTGGTTATTTGCTTATCTTTTTTCCACATATGCTCAATTGAAAAAACAGTCCAAAGACAACATTTAGAGTTGTACCTCATCAACTTCATTGATTATTGCAAATATGTGCTTATTCTGAATCTGATGCTAACAACATGGTTCAAACGAGTTGTGAAATGTTCCAAAAGCACCTGTTTGGAACATTTCACAGGTGAGCAGGTGATAGTTTTATGATTGGGTATGAAGATACGGGCACACGTGATTGAATAAAGGACATGTGTTCAGGAACACTTCGTAAAACTGTCGTCTGTAAACACAGCCTGTTTGCAAATGTTTTAATTCTGTCTTTATTTACATTTTGGAATCGAGGTTAAACATTTGTTCTCAAGAAGATCACTCAGCAGGTGTTATTACACAAAGCCATACACCCCCCCCCCCCCCCCCCCCCCCCCCCCCCCCCACACACACACACACACACACACACACACACACACACACACACACACACACACACAGAGCATATGGTGGCACAATTATAGATCATTCCTGAGACCCTCACCCCAACCCGACAAAAGCGTCACATGCCTCTGACGCCAAAACATCAGCTGACAGGCTTATGTGTGTGTTATATGCTCTGTGGTTTAGTAACATGATAGCCCATAACTAATTCATGATACCACCAAACAAATTCATACATTTAATTGACAAATGTTGAAAGTATCTTAACATGAATTACAGTGGTGGATGGTAACTGAGTACATTTACTCAAGTACAAATTTTATATACAATTTCTTGATTGTATTTTCTTCTCCTACTAATCCACAATATAAATATCAGACTTTTTACTCCACAATATTTTTGTGTTTTATGAATTCCGTCTTTACAGATTTAAGATTTTAGCACGCAAAACATTAGAACATGTCCAAGTACAGCTGATATGATTAGTCAATTAATCGATTAACAAGCAACTACTTCGATAATTGTTTAAATCCTTTAGGCCCACCTTTTTAAATGCAAACACAGCAATCTTCTCAAATGTGAGGATTTGCTTTTTCTTTTAATTGTTTTAATTCATTTTAATATGAAACAATTCTAAATGTTATACCAAAAGGAAAATGTTGTGAGGGTGTCACTTTGGGTCAGTAGATAAATCCATAATGATATGGACGTTTATGTATTAATGCATGAGTAATAGTTATCGAACTCATTATATCTAATACTATATCTGTCACAGGGGTCATTTCAACAAAGACAATTTAATACTTTCAGGAGGATACATTTCTTTCTGATTAAACGTACAGACTTTTACATAAGTAAACAAATTCTTTACTTGTAATGGAGCATTTTTACAATGTGACGTTGTTTTTTCTCTTAAGTAAAGGATGTGACTTCATCCTGCACAGCTGGTGAGTTACAAAAGCTCTCTGCAGCATCCTTTTGTAATGTCACAGGGTGTTGTTACACCTCCTGTACAGCAGGTGGCAGCAAAGGTCACTATCTTTGCGGTCGACTACATCAATACTGATAGATTCACAACTGTAAGAATTAACATAATTAACGTGTCAAGTGACTAATTTGTGCCAAGATCGCATGAAGTCATAAAACACTCATGGTCAAAACATGAAAAGATATAAACAAATGATGTACAAACATTTTTTTCACGACAAGTAGCCACCTTTGGATCTCGGCGTCTTACCTCTTTTTAGTTGCGATTCCCGAAGTTCCAAGTCGAAGGAGGAAGTTCCGACGAGCACTTGAAGGCAGCACCAACTGCAGTACCAACGGCAGTACCAACGGCTTTGCGGCAGCACTCTGTTGAGCAGGAAACAAAGATGGAGGAGTATCCTTCTAAACAAGCGATAGAAAACCTCGACGACCCTCCAAACAGTCGGCTTTTCGCGGTTACCAGTCGGTCCATAACCGAAGATGAACTCCGGGAGAGTTTCTCTGTGTTCGGAGACATTCAGGGGGTTTGGGTGGTCAAAGACAAGCAGACAAAAGAGTCAAAAGGTATCTGCTATGTGAAGTTCGCCAAGTCTTCTCAGGCCTGTTTGGCCATGGAGGAAATGCACGGCAAAGTGCTGATTGACGGGACCAAACCCATTAAGGTAACACTAACTTACAGGTTTGATTACCTAACTGTCAGTATCTCTAAAGTTTAAGTTAAACAGCAAAATCAAAAAAGATGGGAGGTCTGCTCAGGAGTTAGCTTGCTAGCATGCTACATAAGGGGCGTTAACGTTAGGTACCCTGTAGGAACAGCGATGCCAGTATTTTAAGGGTCGGTTCGTGAAAATAATTTTGATTTGGCGCACTTGGAAGAACTCATCAACAACCTGTCTTTCTAGAAACTTTGTCTCAGTTGTCAAGACTGTTGCACTTTCCTCTCAAGCTACGCCCTACTGAGGAAACCTTAAGGAATGTGGATTACTAAGAGATAGCAGGATGCCACGGTGGGGAGAGTAGCTTAGAGCAATCTCTGTTAAACTATTCCTGTTTTTTAACTTCCTTGTATTGGAGTGGACCCCACGATAGAAGCAAATACGTTGAATCTATTTGCATAGATAGAAACTACTAGGAGAAAGGGAGAAAACGTAGGTGAACTGACTCTTTCAGGAAGTGCCATTGAAAGTGTAACTAACTGACAGGGATTCAGCTTTGTGTGACAGTGATGTATAAGTCTTTTAATTGAAAAAGACGTTTTTAAAATCTGTTATTTCTGGGTATCTTGTTTGTTTTGTTAGGCTGCACTTGTAACCCTTTTCCCGTTCTCTTCTTGGTTGTGTAGGTGTTTATTGCCCAGTCACGATCTTCAACAAGACACAGAGACGTTGAGGACGAGGAGCTGACCAGGATCTTTGTGATGATCCCCAAAACCTTCACAGAGGATGACCTTAAAGAGACATTCAAAGTAATTACACTAGGGCTGCAAGTAACAGCCATAGCAATTGGCATCATCCATTAATCTGTCAATTACTACCCCAACTAATCGATTTGTAGTAATGATGAAAAATGTCTATCAGAGTTTGCAAAGCCCAATCTAACACCCTCAAATGTCATGTTTTCTCCAAGCCAAAGATTTTCAGTTTATTGTCATAGAAGAGGAAGGAAACCAGAAGCTATTCACATTTAAGATTCCTGAATCAAAGAGTTTTTATTTTTTTCTTTACTTTTTCTGACTCGAAAGTCGCTCAAACTTACTAATTAAATATCATCAACAGTTGGCAATTAATTTAATCGTTGTAAGTAACATTAAATGCACAAATAACCAGTTTAGAAAGAAAAATACAAATCCTGTCATTTCTGTCTGTTGCCTCTTTCTGACTCCATCAGGAGTACGGAGATATTGAATATTGTGTGATCATCAAGAATAAGACCACAGGGGAAAGTAAAGGACTGGGCTACGTGCGATATTACAAACCCTCTCAAGCCGCCATCGCTATAGAAAACTGTGACAAAGGTAAGTGAGTGTCCAATGTTCTTATACTGCTGCAAGAAAATGTACTGACTCAGAGCTGTCCCATTGATGATGATGATGATGATGATGATGATTTTGCTGGTGTTATTAGCTTACAGGGCCATCCTGGCTGAACCTCGCACCAAGGCTTCGTCGACAGAAGACTACGCCGGGGGAGGAGCCAGAGTTGATTACATGGGCGGCGGCGGTGGTGGCGGGGGTGGCGGTGGTGGTGGTAATAATGACGTGATGAACCAGTACGCTCTCCCTATGGGTACGCAGTTGTTTGACTTCTTAATTTAGTATTTCTTTTATATCTGGAAAAATGCCCCTCTGTGTGTTCATTCAATCTATATTATAGAATCTTTGAATTTATGGAAAATGTTCTTTATCCTGATATGTACCTTTGTATCGCCTTGGAATTAAATGAAAAATTTAAATCACCTGTATCGGGATAGGAAGTCCTATTTTCAAGCCCACGATTGAGCCCCAGCATTTAAGTCAAATCAGTATTTAACGTCAAACCTTTGATGTGTTGTAGGACTGTTCAGAACAAATAACAATAGCTAGTCTTAAATGTAATCTGGAGTTGTTTAACTTTAGTAGGCCATGGATCAATCTTTTTAGGAAATGGGGTCCCTGTTTTCAGGGGAGTTTCATGTTATTCCAATGATCTACAGGTGGCAGTAGCGTGCCAAGAAACACAGCAATGCACCAGCAAAGGCAGGGAAGACGACAGCTAGCAAGTAAACGTAGATATGATTAATGCATATCACACTTTTTATTAAAGATAAGTGGCTTAAGACACGATTGGTAAGCCATTTACTGTTACTGAGAACAAGCTCATTGACATTCCTTCTCAGTCATTGAGAAGGAATGTCGAGCAAAGACAGAAGACAGAGAGGTGAGCGCTTCAGAGGAGACATGTCCGAAAAGGAAGAAGGTGGTATATTGTTATCAGAATAGATGTGTGTCAGCCTGCTTACTTGATATTCAAATCAGTTGTGCACTTAAATCTGCATTTGTTAGTTTTGAGCAGGAAGTTCATAAAGGAAATGTTTGTGTATAAATGGTCAAGAGACAACTGGTTAGATTGGAAAGGAGAATGGGGATGTTCACAGTCTCTATTAGGACTTTTCTTTTTCAGCGACATGCAAACACTTGATTAAACTGGAAACGGTCTCTTCTTGAAGCTCTCTGATGGAAAGCTTCAGTCCTCTCTGTTATTGACCCTGGTGTCCCTCTTCCCTCCACAGCAGACCCTGGAAACTACCAGACAATGGACTACCGCTCAGGCGACTTCACGCGGTGTCTGATGGTGTCAACACGAGCTGCACTTACCCAGGAACAGATTTTTGCTCTGTTTGACCTCATTCCTGGCATGGAGTACTGCGAGCTGCAGAGAGATGCTTATGGAATGAGTAAAGGTGAGTGATTAATCACAAAGTATCGCTTCACTCATCCAGAGTGCCAGCCTAATTTTGATATCCTACATTAAAGGCGAGGAGATTGTTTCAATGACATGTTGTTTTCCATCTGTGACGAGACCAAAGTGCCAGTTTTGATTTTAACATAAGCACAAGAAAAACCAAAATGAAGTAGTTCTAACTGTAGTTTGTAATTTATGTCAGTGTGTTGCAACTGATCATTCCGGACTTTAAACTTGAAGTATTCAGCTTGAGACTCATCCTGTTCTGTCTTGTGCCTTCAGGTCATGCTCTGATTCGCTACAGTAATCTTGGATCAGCACTTTATGCCAAAGAAAAGCTGAATGGCTTTGAATACCCACCTGGCAACAGACTGGGAGTCAATTTTGTTGATGACGGGGAAGACCGCAGCAGGTACACACACACACGACTGTACAGTATATACTTAATACATAAAGCCCATAAAAACTTCAGAAGGGTCACACAGCAGAAATGCCCTTTAAAGTTAATATATACATACATTAATTAAAAAAACTGGGACCAAAATACCACTGGTAATTAATAGTAACCTTCTCTAGAAGTCTTCTGGGTCATGTTCTAATTGTTAAATATTCACGGTTGAATGTGACAATTACCCCCTGTGGGCCACAGTGACCGGGTAGTTGTTTTCCCCGTGTGAAGCCCCGACAATGACAAAAAGGATCAGGAAGTCTTTGTGTAGTCAACAGAGAAACACATAGTCTGGAGCAGTAAAAGTTGTTGGCGCCACATAATTGAGACTTAGAGGATTACCTTTCATGAAACATTGTGATTAACAAAGCAATGTTGAAAAGCAGCCTGGGCAGGATGCTTATCAAGGTGTGGTCACACAAATGTCACTCTCTCTTGATTTCTTATTTACTATTGTGTGTACACATACTAAATGAAAGTACCCTACAAGGTTTAAACTAACCAAAAAATAATCTACACAGAGTCATTTTAATTAGAAGTGTGATGGACTGTCTCACAGCAACAACTTAATGGTATATAAAGCTTTGAAGATCAGCTTGAAACTGGCCGTGTGTTTCTGTGTGTAGTCCTGCAGGTCGGATGGCGATGCAGTTTGTTGCAGCTCAGATGATGTCTGCAGTGTGGAACGGACCCTCCACCAGCCAAGTAATGAAACCTGCTGTGAGTAAATTAAGTCAGTGCCTGATTTAAGAGTGTCAGCTCACTCTCCCCTCTATCTCGTTACTGTGCCACTGTTTTCCTCCCAAAATGAATTATATTTCAGCGGAATATCAGAATTATGATCAACTAATCTTCATCTAGAAAACTGCCACAAAATGTAATGTTTGGGAGTTCTGTTTCTTTAGATTTACAGTTTTCTTGCTCCGGTCTCACATTAGAGAGATGATGAATCATCATAACTACTCTTCTTCTAAATACCAACTCAAGGTTAATTACACTCCTGGGTAATTATGCCTCCAGGCCTCCTCTAGCACCTGTAACAATTGATGAAATAATCTATCTAATACATTTAGCAAATTACACATAATTGCACTCGCGTAACCTGGCAGCTGATATTCATAATGATAATGCAACATGTGATCGGTTAGGGGCAGATGATTTCAAATGTTTTAGCTGAGTCACTGATCCTGGGTGTGTTTGTTGGTATCCACCAGGGCTTCTCCTCAATCGCCCCGATGTCCCGAATTCAGACGGACGTCAACCTGCCCCCGCTGAAGAAGCTCGCTCCGCCCGACAGCAAAGCAAAGGAGCGCTTGTTTGTTGTGTTTAGCCCCTCTCCGCTGCCCCCAGATGTGCTGGAGGATGTTTTCTGGTAAACGTCCCATGCGTTGATTCATAATTCTTCTTAATTATAAAATTGTAAATATACATTGTTCCATGAATGTCACAAAATGCATCAAGCAATGAGCATACAGTGAAAAACGGTCCATTTACCAGAAGGTCAGAGGTTCAGTTAACAACAGCTCTAAGCTTTCATGTAATGTTGCTGTGTGAATGATGATCCTGACAATCAGCTTCATTAAAATGTTCCTGATTACAACTAAACATTGTCTTTGTCTGTCTCTCTGTAGTCGCTTTGGTTCCCTTATTGAGGTCCATTTGGTTCCTGGGAGGAAGGTCGGTTATATGAAGTATGCAGAAAAACAGGTGACTCTAAACCTTTGCATTTAAAACCAAATCATATATTTTCCCTTTCAATCCTCGTGTGTTAAACTCTCTCGCTCTGTCTCTCTCTCGCTCTCTCTCAGTGTGCAGATGAGGCCATGGCGGTTCTCCACGGTCGGGTCGTCAACGGAGTGAAGATGAAGGTGATGCTGGCTGATCCTCCCAGAGAGGAATCTCACAAACGTCTCCGGACCTACTAGGACCACGTGACAGAAATGACCGGTAAGTACCAAATATCTGCTGCAGGGAACACCAGTGTTAATAACTGGACAATAGGGTACCAAAATATTTTGGTCACATTGTATTATATACTGTATACTATGAATACAGTACACACAGCAGAAAAGGCACATTGCTGAGTAGGAAAATATGCTTCAGGTCGACCTGGTAACGACCGTTAACAAAACAGTCAACCAAGTTTAATGTAGCATATGAAATGTGAGCTAACACTTCATTTTACAGGGCTGCAAATGTCATGGTAAGTTGGTGGTGGTTACCAAGTGACATATTTGAATTTGCATATTTCATTTATATTTATTGAAATTTACCCTGGTGTGATTTAATACTTGTCTTCTGCTGTTTTACAACAAGCAGTTAATAAACAGCTGGTAATTTCTTTAATGCATTTCCAGGAAACAGCCGAATGGTTTCTGCATAAAGCCTGTGTATGAAACGTTTGTCTCCCCCTTGTGGCAGTTCCATACTCCTGCTGATCATCCCAGTGTTTTTATCCAACTAATTTTTTCTTCTCCTTAGCAGGTCAGTAAATTGAAGTGAATTGTTGCAGCTTTAATATCCAGCTAGTTTCTGCAGTATTGTGACGATCATTTCAAATATGTAACTTGGTAATTTCCACCTGCTTACCATGAAAATTGTGGAGCTGTAAAAAGAAAGTGTAACCAAATCCTTTTGAAACATGATCTGAACACACTCACAATAATTGTGCATTTTCTATTTGTGTCACATAGATATGCTATAAAACATGAGGCAGGATAATAGATGTGTGTTATTCCTTAATACACAATCTAGAATAGCAGAGATGGTTTACCTGTGTAGACTGTGTGCGAGAGCGTGTCCTGGCTTGACATGTCCGCCTGCAGTCTTCCATATTGCTGTAAATCCGTTTGTTGCTATTTTTGAGGAAAGCTCTTCGTAGGCTGACAAGATGTCAACAAGTGATGTTTCTCTTCCTGTGAATAACACTGCAGCTTCTTGTTCCCTAGGCGACTGTTGTCATGACACAATGACACCTGACCTGACAGACCGACCGACATCAAGACCATCTCCCGACCTCTGACACGACCTTTAACACCTGTCTGACCTTACCTCTGGCCAGTGACCTTGCTGTGACTCACTCATATAACACGGTAGCATCTAACTACAATGGAGTCTTTATCATTATAGTCTGTGAACAACGACAATGTGAGTGTGTGTGTGTAGCTGTGCTCAGTGTCGCGCTTCCTTCACGTATATTATTTTTTAACCCTGGGACTGCTTTTAGCTCGTGCCAGATGGACTAACCAATGTACAACTACAGCAGTAGTTAATCGTGATTCATCAACGTACTGCTGGTGAAGAATTTAAGTTAAAATATCTTACAGGTGTTTCGCAGCATTTTCTTCAGAGAGCAGGAGCCTGTTAAGCTTATAAACAGGATTTGTAAAGCTGGATTGAGACAGTTGTAACAGATCTGATCGTTACTTTTTTTTCCTGCCCTGTAATATTTTAATGTTGAGCTCAGTTCAAAAGCCTTTTTCAAAATGTGAACTTTTTTTGTCTCAGTAAAAATAAAGATCAGTTGAACACACCATTCTTCCTGTCTCGTCTCTTCTTTTGAAGCTTCCTAACGAGTAACTGTTGACCGTTATCGGTGTTACAAATACAAGGAGCGCCGTCTGGCCTGAATCTGATTTGTTTTCTCAAAGTTATTCTGCTGTTTTACTTTGATCTGTCAGATTTCTTTCATGTGCTAATATTGAGACAAATTTGCAAAAGAATCGCATGGAAAACCTAGTTGTTCGCGGGAAACAAATTGTGAAGATGCAGATGCTAATCAGACAACAATTCTGTCAAATCGCAAATTAAATAAAAAAAAATTTCATTGATCAGGTTAAAAAATCTGATCTGGTTCTGCAACATCGACTGCTCACCAAACCTCCCTTGGTAGGTACGAGTGTTTGCTAGTTTATGTGATGATGTTTTGCTTCAATTTGTCAAGACTTTAATATATTTTATACTTTACTACTACTCTGACATTGTCTGCTGAGCCTAAGAGTTTATAGATGAACAGATCTACCCACGTGGTGGAAAAATGCACCATGAGAGAATCTGATTAGTAAAGTTAGATCTGGGGAACTGAACAATGAGAGCAGAGCTTCAGATTATCAATACACGTGACGCCCTGTTGTCATTTATCATCAAACAAGAGAGGCACACTGGATGTACAGTATTTTTTATTTCTTAAGGAGGCAACTCGAGAACATTATTTACAATACTGGGCTGATAATGGGACTGTTTGGTTCCCCTCGTGTGCTTCAAGACAGCACTAATCAGATCTGAGAAACAGGGTTGACATCTTAGAGGCTTTGACTGGACTTTTCCTTCAAAACGTTACATGAAATTTCCATAACACAAGAATTTTCAACAGGGCATTCAGTTCAGATAAAATGATATGGACCTGCTGAGGAAAAACAATCTTAACCCAGAAAGATGAAAGTGCATCCTCAAACTATAGCTTTGATTTTGGTATGAGCTCTGATGAAGATATGAACAGATTCAGTTTCTTACAACAGAATCACTCCTGTTCATTTTTTCACGTAACCTGTACAGTTTAACAGCTCTGTCAAACATCCATCGATCATTTATTTAAGTCTTATCTCACAGTACAATCTCACAAGTTATAGTGCTTTCATTTTTTTAAAGCATGTACATTGTCTCACTCTGCAAATCAAATTCAATATTTAACTGATCATGTAGAGAAGCACCTGGAGCCTAATTTAAAAAAAGTAATTTGCAGTTTCGATGTCATGCAACAAGTGCACAACAACCGCTGCCCGGTTCTCTTGTCATGGAAATTCTGACACATTCATGAGGAGTTGGCCCTGATTAACCCTAATTGGCCCTGCTGTGGAAATCTGGACACCCAATGGACAGAAAGCCGAGGACATGGTGGGCTGCGAGAGGGGTGATACAGAAACAGAGGGGGCAGAGACAGGCAGTGATGTCATGATATAATCAGGCTTTATTACCGGAGTCTCTGAAATTTAAAATCGTTCAAACATCTGGTCTCTTTGTTGTTTAGCTCCATGCATCCATCAGTCCATCCCTTTGTCACTTAGTCCGTCCTAACTTCCACCTCACGCTCCCTCCCTCTCACGCGCTCCCCCTCAGTCCTCCAGCGCCAGTGTGTTGAGCTCCTCGTCGAGCTCCTCAAGATCTTCTCCCGTGAACAGGTTCTCGTCCACCGGAACCTCCTCCGCTTCCTCCTCGTCGTCGTCTTCATCCCCTCCCCCATCCTCTCCGTCCTCCCCGCCTCCCTCCGCTCCCGAAAGCCCGTTGGCCTCGGCGCCACCGCAAGCTCCGTTCAGCTGCTCCTCTGTAGAGGTGAAGAGAATGTTTTATTAATGTTCTGTTTATTTGTGCATCAAAAGTTCTCACACTGTGCTGTAGTGTTTTTCTTTAAACAGTGGATTGGCAAGTGATGATGACTCATTTTTCTTACCGTCGTCTGTTACTTTCGGCTGAGTCTTCTTTCGAGACGTGAATCGGTCCGTGGCTGCTACGGTAATGCCTTCGTGGTCAACTTCTTGTGGAACAAATCGGGATAAGTCGATATCCTGGACTTCTGTTGTATTAATCTGAAATAAAAGTTGTGAATAAGGTTTAAAAACAGGAGTCTGTAACAAGACCGATGTTAAATAACACGCAGAGAATCAGGGAGAGTAACCTACAGTTTCTCTAACATCTACTGAAAGTCTCTTGGGAATATACAGTAATGGTGATTTCATGATACTGACATTTTTCAGTAATAACTTTAAAAGTATCCATGTTCGGCACCATGTTCAGAATTAAGGCATAAAAAGCGACACTTTGTTGAAGTTGAGATGAATAAAAAATGGTTTCTTGCTGCATTAAACTTGGTTTGCATTAATTAAGAGACTTTGTTCTCTGTGTTCAGATTATTTCAACACTTCATGTATAAATGTAAACCTTTCACGCCTGCAGATAACTGCCTGACAACAGTGACCTCACAGCAAAACAAAAATAACTCCGGGAAACACACAGTCTGCATCACACACTTTTATATTGAAGATATTTTGTGCCAACAATGCAAACGCTATCAGACACCAAACGCTGACAGCAGTTATTGTGCTGAGACATCTTTCTTCAGGTGAGAGGACCCGAGAGCACAAATCAATACAAAGTCACACAAAGCTAAATTAAATTGACTGGAGGAGGGTAAGATCTGTACAGAGAGCAAAGTCTCAGAAATCTGTGACTGTGTTACCTCTTCCTGATATTCTTCCTCGTCCTCCTCATTATCGTTGGCGTATCGAGTGTCATCGGCTTCATCGTCGTCTTCGTCGATCAAATCTGGACGGAACTCGAACACCTCACGGCCACTCACCTACAGATAATGTGATTTCATTATAGCTCTGTCACTCTGGAAATGTCTGCTACAGAAACGCTTTCAGTAAAACAAGACAAAATGATCAACAAATCATAAAGTGAACACTGAAACATAAAAAGAGACTCACTAGTGCTTTTCCAGCCTTGAAGTCAGCCTTCTTCTTCTCCATCTCCTCCTTCGCTTTGTCCACCTATTAATTTCAAAGTGAAGAAAAAGTGTGATTTAGTCGTGCAACAAGAACTGCATGTCCTGAAAGATGTAATTTCCATGGGAACACGTGACAAACATGCTAATGAAAATGACTGAAGATGTTCCAACCTTCTCCTGCCTTTTCCTCTTCTTCCAAGCCAGGAAAGTCTCCAAGGTGATCCGAGTGACATCAGCACCCAGAGCGGCGCGCTGCAGGGACAGAGATGATCAGGATGAGCAGAGTACAGACAGCGTCCAGGGTTACATCAGTCACATGGAGTATTTAAGGAGCGGCTCACATCAGGCCTCTTTGGCTCTTTGTGGAGGTAATATCTGAGGATCCGATCTGGCTGCATCACACGTTTATCAAATCACAAATCATCCATCCTCACCTCATTTTCTATCAGTTCCTCCAGCGAGATTTCATCCTCCTTCTCCTCCTTCTTCTTGTCTTTTTTCAGTACAAAGCCCGGCGGCAGGGCGTGTCGGTACATACAGACGTCGGCGCCCCCCGGACACACCCAGAACCAACCGTACTTATTATTCTCTATGGCGTCCAGGAAGTACCTGCACACCTGCGGAAGACACGACACAACAGGGAAGACAATGTGAGTGAGAGAGGAGAGGAAACAGGGGAAAACAGACAGCATCTTGTGTTAGGAATGTATTTAGCTGGATGAATTTTAAGTTTGAGTGATATGGGTCCAAATGTTTGGGGATGAATACACACATACACTACAGCCCAAACCTAATCCATGGAAGCCCTTGTAGACTTTATTACCCTTGGATCTGGTTTCCCCCCCAGTCTCTTCATCATCTTCTTGACTTCTACATTCCTCTCTCATCTCATTTACGTGTGTAGGAAATGACTTATTTGCTCTGCCTGAAGATTCTTTAGTCAAGACCGGAAAACAACTAATTTGCGTCCCTCAAAGTTTTTTCGAAAACAAATGTTCTTTATCAACCATCAGTCGCTGGCCTGTCTTGATTATTCATCCTCCGAGTAGACTTACAATTTGTGTTTTGGCTTTCTTCTTCTCGGCCTCTCCGTGTTTTTTGTTGACGACCTCCTCCAGCTTCTTTTCATCCCAGTTGTCCATGGTGTCTAAACAGAACATTACATGTTCAGTAACATAAACTCTTCTATAAAACAAATAAAACCCAATGACAGACACAGCAATTAAAACAGTTCACTCTACTTAAGTTTATATGTTCAACACTGTAGCTGTGCTTCTATGAATCTGCATTTAGTGAGGAGGAGTTTGGCCTCATCAGCAGGATGTGAAACTCTTGGAGCTTGCAGGGAGTCTGAATTTAAAGTTTCAGGTGTTTAAAAACCATCTCTTCCTCATTCACACATAATTCTGAATACATTAGGTGGTTTCAAATTTAAATAAACAGAAAGAAGAAACAGCTGCACGAAGGTGAACTTCTATTTATTACTGTAGAATTTTAAAGATGATTACACCACTTAGCACTGTACTGTATTCTAACATATCCTGGTCACCTTCACCACACACTGACCTTTCTCCAGGTCTTCATCTCTTTCGTCCACGTAGACGCTCCTCTTCTCACATTTCCTCTCCATTGACAAATCGTGGCTGAACTTGCACTTGTCACCTTTAGTACACTGGCCCTGCTTGAAGAACGCACACAGCACCGACTTTGGGTCAACACCTGCCGAAAAGAGAGAAGAGTGAACAATTATTTATCTTACGCTGGTCAATGTTCAAGAACACACACACAAAGACAACCAGCAAATACAAAAGACTGGAAAAGTTATAATCATTTCATCTTCTGTCGGCGTGCTGGTTACCTTTGCTGACTTTCTGGGCAGCTACTACCGGTTTAAACAGCTCGTTGAGTTCATCCAACTCCTTCTTCTTATCGGTCTTCTTACCGGTGTCAGCCGCGGCAGTCTACAAACACAAAGACAGTAATCTAAATATATTCAAAGGTGTCTGATCCAATTAAATCGGCTCACAATAGTTTAAATAAGTTGTATAATTAGATGTACATATCCGAGCAGATAGAGCCGTATATGCACCAAACAGCCAGGTGGATAAAACCTCGTGGTACGTCAATAAACATTTGTCTTTTTCTTGTCTTTAGTTTCTTCGAAATGTGAAATTTTCACAGCAGTATAATCAGACAAGAAGTAGCAGGAGAGACTGTAAGGAAGAGAGGCAAGAAGAACATTTCAGTGGTGGAGAAACATCGGAGAACAAGCGCTGCCCTCTAACCTGTTTGGCACTTTGTTGTCCATATTTGACTTGCTGGGTGACGTTCTTGATGAACTTTTGCTGCTTGGCCCCTTTCTTGTTCTTCAAGCCAAATGTCTTGTCCTAGAAAACAAAAACAGAAACAAAATGGTCAGTCACAGTTAACTTCCAAATAATGTCTTCTGAGAAGTTGTACAAAACAAAAATCCATAACCAATTACTGTATTTGGAAAAGCTGCTGGGTTTTGCAAGATGAAATAAGTTATGTTAATTATTTTGTGAAACTACAAGAGATGAGCTGGGAAGAGTTCAGATTTCTGAGTGACCACACAAAGAAACCATCCGTCTTTTATGCATTTTCATGAGAGGGTATGAAAGTTTTCTTCATGAGGGCGACAACGCAAAGACACAAAACTTTTGTTTCTGCTTACACAATTCTTTTTAAAAGTGCTGCGCCACAATTCAGACATTCACGGCACATTCGGCCAGGATTTTAGATGACTCAGCTCCTCGAGTGTGACATGCAATTAATCTGGTTATCAGAATGTATAGGGGTCATAAAATAAACACAATGCAGCTGTTTTCATTGGTTATATGAACACCAACACGTGGACATGATCGTGGATATTAAATGATTTCCGGGAAAGTCACAATGTGACTTGAGCAACACAAAGCTCACAGGAGCAAAACACACCGCATGAAAGATTAATTATGTTACATTGCTTTAATCTGTCTACAACCACTGGGTCAACAACAATCGGTCTCAGCAATAGTCCGAGTCTGTTTAGGAGGAGAGAGCTGCAATAAATCAGATGTGACAACTCCTTCCCTGGCGGATTTGTCTGGAATCACTGCAGATGATTATACAAGACGAATTGTTTCCAAATCTGTTTTTAATTTAGCAAAACTATTGACAGACTCCTGTCTAAATTTGCTGGTGCACACTGAGTTAACATTTGGTTTTCAGAGACAGACGGCTGTTAAAACTGAAGGATCGTTGGTGTTACGTAGCAACGCGTTAGTGTTTTTATGGAACTATATTCAGCCACGGATTAAAATGTCACACATTGCAACCGTGTGGCTCACATGAATTCTCAATATTTACTGGACAACAATGGAGGTGAGGGCTGAACAATTATTATTATTATTATCATTATTATTATTTGTAAATATTATTCACAACATTGTGAGAGCTACAAAAGACATCCTAAAGTCATGTTCTCCAGACATAAGGGAACATGGTTTGTTTGGTACAGACCCAACAAAAACCACATCATCACTGTTATATTCCCTTGAACAGAAAATGAAATATATCTGTCTAACTAATCACAATACGATTTGTTTTTTGTATATTGTCTATCTCTAATGGACTTCAGAGAGGCTAAGTCCCACTCCTCCAGTGTTCCCCGTGGGTCCTAATTTCAGGAGGTGAGACTTGTACATTTTTATCCCATTTGAATACAATGTTCGTCAACTAAAAAGATAATTTTGCAAGATAGTCTAAGTTTGTAGTAAAGACAGCAAAATATCACGTAGTTTTATATGAAACCGCTCAGTGAACTACATTGTTTTGCTCAATGTGTCACCAAAAAGTATTTAAAAAGGTGAAAATAACAACAAATCTGTCCGTATTGACAGCTGCAGTCATGAGGAAGGAGATTTAATCAGTTTTTTAAACTGCTAACATACGGAATTAGGTGGGTTTTGGTGAGAGTTAAGTAAGACAACGTAACTTATTTGACTGTTAAAGTTGAAGAATTATCTTTAAAGTTGAGAAATACGTGTAATTCATGGCACAACTCAAAACAGGATAAAAAACACGACTGTATGTCCCAATTTACCACTGAACATATTTGTTATGAAATCATGTCCCATGTCAGTCAACCAGAAGAGTCCTGACTTTGTCTCTCTATAGCACAGATAAATAAGTTATAACAGGTTTAGTCAAGGTTGTCAGAAGAGTTGCTACTAATACTTTTAGGTAACACAAGTTTAAAACAATATATAATAAGCATATTTGTTAGTATCAAAAGTACAGTCTAAAATCTGATTTTAGAGCCAGGCACATCTCGGACTTTCATTTCTATTTGCAGCTGTATGGAAAGAAGTGAAAGTATTGTTATTCTAATATTAGTATTGGAGTCTAAATAGATTACACATTAGTCACAGAGTTATTTTCAGTATTTTCATGTAAGTTTTGTTTAGACAAACAGATCAGAGTTGATCGACAAAGTGCCATCACACTAACTCAAACACTTCCTGGTGACTCTGACATTAGGGGACAGATGAGTCATATAACCTGAAGATAAACTCTTTGGACTAACTCAAAGATAACAAACCATCTGGCACATTAACACGTTGCAGTACAATATGTGACTGTATGTTCAACAGCAAAAGGCGGCTAACGCTAACAAGCCGGTAATGACTGCTGACAGAAAGATACAGAAGTTTACTGGTTGGTAGAGTCAACATCGATATCAACAACACTTATATGAACTTTGGACATGTTTAACTTTTCTTCTCTATTAGCCGGTTATGGACACAGGCTCAGATCCGGTACCTCTCATGTCCAGTTGGGCCGACCAGTACCAGTTAGCAGGCCCATCGCGTCTCGCCGTGATGCCCGCTCATACATAAAAAAACAACCAAACTAATCATACAACACATTAAAAAGGGTGTTATGTTACGGCTCCTGGTTTTAGCTGCTACATTTAGGGACATAAATCGAAATTTCTGGAAGGATTATGAGCTTTTCCAGCGGTGGCACGGCCCTGCTAGCACTCTGACCGCCTCTCACACAGTGCGTTTGTCAAAGTGAGCAGCTAGCTTCCTGACAGCTGCTCAACTCGCTTTAAAATGGATTAATAGAGATTCATGTTTTTATCAGGAGGAAGCTAAATTAATCAAAGTGACTACTAGACAGGTGGGTAACGTTGACATGTACCCAGAGGCCAGTGTAACTTGTTGGCACTCATGTTAGCTCCGGTTAGCATTGGGCTCCCAGCCTACAGCGCGTGCGATAACGGTACATTAGCTTGACAGCTAACGCTAAACACCGACAAGCTAACTCGTGTAGGTTTTACCTCAATAATCTTCTCTTTCTTCTTCTCTTGAGTTTTTTTATTCCCCGCGGGCTGGGCGGGTTTCTTCGGAGGCATGTTGGCTCAAGTGGAGCTGTGTAAAAAACCGCGTACAGCCGAGTAATATTTATTAAATGGGGTGTTTCGGGAGGGAACTCAGCTCCACATTACCCAGTTGTTGCTAGCACAGCAGCACAGCAACGGCGCTAGGCCACATGTGAGTTGTTGATGGTCCGTGACGTCATTACGCGCCCCGAGATGCATGACGGGTACTGTAGTTTACTGTTACGAAAACTAGCCAGATCTGAGATTAAAACTACATCAATTTCTTGGAAAAGGCTCAAAGAAATCTTAGTTTTATATTTATAAATTATTTATTTTTACAAATAAATGTATGTTTTAATTTTATTTGAATGTATTTCCCACTGATATTACTGTTATTTCTATTTCTATTTATTTTGCTGCTTTTATTTCATTTAATTTTCTCTACAATATTTCGTTTCATAGCATTTTGTCAACATTTAACTTGACAAAAGAGTATTTCAGGCTAAAACCTCTTATAATACGTCAATAATACTGTCACACAGAGCACAAACGATCACAGAATTTTGTAATTACAAGAAATATGGTAGATTTACATGAAACGCTTCTATTCTATTCTATTCTGTTGGGAAATAATCTTGTATATGACCAATACCAGAGAAGGACTCTCAATATTATAATATATGCCTTTCTATTTTGATTCATAATAGTATATTTTCATTATTTATTTATTTTGCACGGTAAAACAAAACAGCAGGGATGCAACTTCAAAAGAAAAGAAGCTGATTGTGCAGGTGAGATATAGAAAACCCCTGGAGAGGCTTATAGAATATGAGGAATCTCACCTTAATGCACATTACAAACAGATATGATGTATAATGAAGTCGTGTGATCAACAAAAATAAGCAGAAGTAAACACAGGATCAAAAAGCAAGCATACATAAAACCGCAATAACATTAAACATAAAATATTCCTGAGCTTATATTTGTTATTGTTGAGAGAAGTAGACTGGATTGTTATTTGATTATACCTTTTCCATAGCTGTGCCCCCTGATATCCAACAGAGAACTGAGAGAGCCTACATGGAACATTAGTAGATGTAAACATTTAGTATGTCTTGTATGTCTTGTATGATTATAAAAGGATCCACATTAGAAGCACATAGATGTTCCTCTAGTCTCACTCCGGTCCTGAACATCATAATGAAATACAGACAACTATTTATAGGATCAGAATAAACCGGGAAAATTAAAACATAAAATAAGAAACAAGAACATGTAATATTCACCATATATGGATGAAATTAACTTATTTCACAGACAAAAAGATCCAACAGATTGATAGATATTAACAGAACGTAACACACACACAAAAGTGAAGCAGGCTGGTGCAAAAATTAAAAAGTTGGTATTTATTTATGTTATAGATTGATTGGATCTTGAGCTGATTGCAGAGAGGATCTGAATGGTTAAATAGGTTAAGTAGGTAACTCCCAAAATAATATTGCAATATATGAGGTTATAATGGAGTTATTTAATACCTCTGATGATAAAAAAAAAAAAACTTTCAAAAAACACCTTCTTTGCAGTTTTAGTATTCGACCACCAGGTGGCAGTGTTGCAGTATCTGCCAGTTGAGGAGAGAAGTAACAGATGAGAGAAGAACTGGTCAGTTTAGTGGTCGGGTATGACCAAAATTCCAACATATATCCTGAGAGAATAGAATTGATATCAATGCACCTGAATGTAAACTCTGGGCCAATAGGAACTTTCGGGTATAAATTGGTCAAAATCTTCAACTAAGCAGTTTTCTTGAAATGTCAGTTCTGTGGAGTCACGAGTATCTGGTCATTACAGTTGGTTTCTGCAGACATAAGGTGATAAAATCAGAACCGGTGCCAGGTTTCATTTACATTATTACATTTATTTTGTTTGACTCATGCTGCAGCTTTGCTCCTGCAGCAACTGAATGATCAATACAAGCCTGTCCAAAAATCATGGCTTCAGAGAGAGAGACAGAGAAGCTAAATGGCAAAATGCAAAGTCCAAGGTGATCAGATGATGTTTATACAGAAAATATTGTTAAGTAAAGTCAGTGTGGTGCAGAAGCTGGTGCAGTTCCTCATACAAAGAAATCACGAGGGAAAAAAATGTGTTGCTGCAAAAGGTGGTTTACAAATAATTGTCTATAATTGTCTGTATAAAAGAGGTTGTTACAGAGCCACCATCTGGCGAGTGGGCATATGCCTGTTTTATTAGCATTTTGCCTCCATTTAATAGTTTGATTATATAGACCGCCGGTCAATTAAGACACCCCTGGTCTGACTTTTACTGCCTGAGTATTGGATGAAATTTTTCAGACCTATATGTGGAGCTTGTGTTCTCTCTGAACTCTGAAAGTGCTTTGGGGAGTAAATTAAGGCAAAGCAGAAAAATGAAGAAGAGCAACAGTCTCTGCAACAGCAGAGCTGCAGTCCTTCCAGTTTGATCTCCTGCTAAAAAGAGAAAACCCCCCCTTTCTTTTTTTTTTTGTAACCAGAAGCGTGCGATCGTGTCGTGGCTGCAGGGCGCGGATCCAACCAGCAGCAGTATTACCGCTTCAGCTGCTGATTCAACTTGATTGAATTAGATTTCACTTAACTTACTAATGTGATTTCATTTGGCACATTTGACACGTGTGGCCTTCATCCACATCCTGTCTCAGTTCATCGGCCAGTTCACTTTTTAGGATGTCTGTTCGTGTGTGTGGTTGTGTGTCATACGGCAAACCACAGCGCAGTCACGAGCCAAAATGGGTCACACACGCCTGCTCCTTCTGGGTTCTCATTTACTCTCGTGTGTTTTAATGAGCCTTAGTTTTAAGGGACAACATTTACTCAGTTTGGGCGCCCACATAATGACAGTACGAGTTGTGTGCTTTAATGAGTCCCAGAGTGAGTCTACGAGTTTGCTCTAGTAACGGCGTCCTCGGCTGCAAACATGTCATCGAGTCGTCGTCGTGTTTGCATGCTCTCTGGTGTTTGTGCTCTGATGCCACTTTATTATATTTCATCTGATGTGGACATATTTATTTATAACGTATTTGTCATGCATGGCTCCCCTTCCTACATGCTGACGGATACGTGCGTCTGTATATAATAACCGATATTGACACAGCTCTTGAGTGCAAACGGCGGCGGGCTGGATTTAAGATAACAGAGGTGGGTAATATCGCCTAAAGCAAACTTTTTCTCTCGCTTTGCTCCCACTCCCTCTTTTTTCTCTCCTTCTGAGGGCAGTCTAATAAATCACAATATCTGCTACATGACCACTTCTGTCCTATAACAGCCTCCTTCATATTCATACTAACATCGATCTTACTGCAGAGGCCGGGCATGTCACACACACACACACACACACACACACACACACACACACACACATGAATGCAGATGCAAAGAAAAATGCCTCTTTCTTAATTAGCAAAGCACAACATCAGGGAACACTTGAGACCACACAACCTATAGCAGTCCAGTTTTTTCCGGGGCTGGTAATGGAAAGTGTCCTGGTATTCAGTCCGACTCGGCCTCCTCCTGCTTCCAAGGACACGCTGCAGCACCTCGTCTGCACTGCTGACGGCTGAGCGGGTCATCGGCTGTCAGTTGCTCCCCATCAAGCAGCTGCAAGACACCGGGGGCGAAGGAAAGGGCAGGAAAGATTGCCTCCAGGCCGGCCCACCTAGGCGACTATCAGCACAGACAGAAAAAAAAACAAGAAAACTTCTCTGTGGAGGGAGAGAGAGGCTGCACGCCGCTGCATAAAGACCCAGACCTCCCATCACCTCTGCAGCTTTTTCCCAGCACACCGCTGAGATCTCATCAGTCTGTGACGCTTCTCCCAATCCAGGAGTTATTTTCTGCTCAAGTTGTCGAAATCCCCCCCCCCCCCCCAAATCAATCTGCCTTGTATACATTTGCTCTAGTTGATGATTTACTACATTTTTCTAACAACGCAGAAGAGAACAGGTGTGAACCTGTTATCGTTTTAGCTTTGTGTTTCATGTTCGGGTAATGAGCGAATAGCAGGAGCGGCAGCGATAGTGACAGCAATAGAACACGTTTTCTTCATCGCAGAAGAGGGAAAAAATCGTATCCTTTTACTGATAACACAACTCGTCTCCTGGATGTATTGTACTCTGGTCCCTGGAGGGTACCGTCGGTGGAGAGATTGTTGTGTGTTCCTCCCTCTCTTGGTGGATTTCATTCTCCCGTGTGACGGTTGAAAGTGTGTGCAAAATGAAGAGTCTGAAAGGGAGCGCTTTGCTCAATAATCCTGAGGGACTGACACCAAAACAGAATGTTTAGCCTGCTGTTGATGTTTTAGAGGAATTTAGTTCTGCGTTTGTGCCCCTTTTTACTCTATTTGTACCATTGTATCCGCACTGGAAATATATCTAATAATATCCACAGAAAAACGCAGCAACAAATAACAAGAATTTGAGACATTTTCCTGGCTTTACTGTTCTCAGGAGGATTCCTTTAACTATTTTTACCATTAATCCAGCCTATTGTCATCAGAAAAGGATGAAATTGAGAGCAGCTTATTTTGACTCATACTTGCGTTTGTTGTTAGACGGCGGCCTCTAGTGGCTGTAGTAATTATTCCAGCTTCAAAGGAGGAAGTGAGCAGAGGTGCTATAAAGGCAGATTTATGGGTCAACAACATAGCGAACATTTATACATGCGGCTGGCGTTGGTATTGGCGCTGTTGAGTGGAATGCAGGCTGTACTTTCCAACGTTAAACACACCGTGTTCCGCTCACATCTGTGTCTCTGGGCTACGCAGAGTGGACTCGGTTTCAGCAAGGTGCTGTTCGCTGCCCGTCCTTAAGACATCTGGCCTGTCCGCTCTCTTTTGCCCAGAGATACTTTATTTCCCCACATTGCAACAGCTGAATAGGGTGGTGTGTTTACTGGGAAAACTCCAGATCACAATCCCTGGTATAAGCACCAGAGGAGAGGCCGGAAAATATTATCCTACCAAGTGGATTAATGACAGTTATAGCAGTCCACATGCACATCAGGCAACGCAGAAAAATAAGTCGAGCTTAAAGAGTGAAAAGTCTTTCAGGAGGTCAGGGATGGACAGTTGGATTGAACAAACCCAGAAGTCAACGGTGAGTTCTTCCAACTTACCACTGTAGTTAAGAAACATCACGTACTGCAGAAGTTACTAAGGTAATGTAGGTATGTTTCTAACAGAAGTTTAAGCAGTAACACTGATTTGAACCCAAACCCTCTCAAATTAAATGTACCAACTCCTTTTCAAAACAAAAAGTGTTTGTCCCTGAGGGACAGCCTTGTGTTGAGTTTTGAGAGGAATTAACGGCTCCATTCACGGCCCTTTATCCTTTTTTGTACCATTGTATCCGCACTGGAGATATCTAAAAATATCCACAGTTATCTGGAGAAAAAATCAAATAAAAAATTAGACCCTTCACAACTGAATAGAACTGAGTATAAAGATTTGTTTCTGAGGGACTGACAGGATGTTCAACATATGTTTAAGAGGAATTTAGTGCTTCTTTTCTGGCCCATTTTGACTTTTGGTGCACGACTGTATCTGCAGTGGAAATATCTAATAATAGCCGCAGTTATCCACAGAACAGCGCTGCAGTAAATAAGAAGAATTAGAGATATTTCTGAGTTTCTAAACAATGTTAAGCTGTTCTCAGGAGGATTTTCCTCTTTAACTAGCTGTCCCATTATTCACTAACTAGAAAAAAAAACGTCCATACTCCTTTCTCGCAACTGAGTAGAGCTTTGTGTAAACCTTATTACTGTCAGTCATAAGTGCTGCCACCAATTCGTTTTGGTGGATGCAGCGGCAGCACTGATGACTGAGGGTTTTTTTATTGCAATATATTCAGATATTGACTCCCTGCAGGGTTTTTATCAGCTCACGTCTGACTGTGTGGCATAAAACTGTTGGTTTGCTTTTTTGTGATTTTACTTGTGTTCCTTTCATTTTATTGCATTCCCGCAAGGCTTTCTTATTGTGCGCTTCTATTTCATTATTTTATTGTTAACTCCATCCGCAAACCATATTCATCTCGTGGGACAATAAAGATTGAATTGAACTGCACCGAGTCACTCAGAGAGGAGTGGATGGGTGATGGTACACTGGCAGATAACTGGAATCAATGGGAGCGTTAATGGAGGCCGCGATAACATAAGAGTTGTTCAGAAAACAATCTCACTACGAGGCACATTTTGCAACAGTTCTGGGCTTTGGAACACATTATCTTTGACGAGTCCTTTAACAGAAATTGGGACATTTACAATTCCGAGATAACGTTGTTAAACTCCGTCTGTTGATGAAGGTCGTGGGAAATGATCAAAAAATCATTAATTTAAAACTGAGATTAAAGAGGAAAATCAGTACTAGTAGAAAAGATCTTAATTATGAACATGTTTCTCTTTTTAATCAGATATTCAAGAGTGCCATCATCTGCATGGACCCCTGGTAACCCATGGTGACCCCGTGTTTAACGTTACAATGCTGTGAACTGTGGGTAATTCCCTCAGGCAAGGTCTTCAGAGATGCAGACTTAAGGAAAGTGGCCTTAAAGAGCTCAACATGTCTGCGAGGGAGCCCTTTTACACTTTGATGATTTGACAGTAGGACAGCCTTAAACTCCTCGCAGACTTATCAGGAATGGTCTCAAAGTCTGTGAGTCCGTTAGTGTGGACGTTGGGATTGGACCTCCCTGTGGGAGGGTTTTACAAACCACTTCTACTCCAGGCTAATTGGCTCGGGATGGCACATAATGTGGCAGGAAGTGGGAAGACAGAGCGTCTCTGAAGGGCCCTGAATGATAAGCCTGGTTCCAGACATTTGTCATAATTCCTCCATTGATCCAAATTGGTTTGATTGTTGAAACATAGCAGCATCTCTGTCAGCTGATAATCAAAAGACAGCAGGTGGGTTTAAAGGGTAAGTTAAACCGGAAATGAAAATTCAGTCTTTATCTTCTCACCCCAATGAAAACAGCCCAAATTAAAAAACATAAAATGGCTCCATACAGCATGTCTGCCATAAGTCTCCAGAGGCCTCAAGATAAATTAAATTAATTGCAAATCCGTAATTTAAATTCTTTTAAAGGTGTTATTGACGACAATCAGCCGCTAAACTGTTGTTCAAGTCATCAGCCATCAGGTGGTTGCCAGTTTGTCGCACAAACAAACATTACTAATGCTAGCTAACAAACATCAACTTTTCTAATATAAGCTAGCAAACAATAGCGTTGTTTATGCTTCCTAGCCAACATCAACTATGCTAATACCAGCTTATGGCAACGTTGCAGCTGGGTGCTAGCTAACGTTAACTCTGGTAACGTTTTTTTACCACAAACTGGCAACTTCCACTCTCAACACTGACAGAACAGATACAAACGGTATGAAACTATTGTTATAAAACAGTTTGGACAAACATTACTTCATTTGTTTAGGAAAATGCTGCAACGTTGTTTTACTGTGAAGCTCCAGTAAAGTTTTACTGACTATGAAACTTAACTAGACTTTCCATCAACACAAAGAGATGATGACTGGATGTTTATTTGATTTTTGTTGAACTTATCCTTTAAGAGGTGGCACTGACGGTGCACCTCTTTCTCCACTGGGGTTCATTTATGACAATCTATGTGACATTCGTGTTGTGATATTTTGTCGTCACAAACTGTGGATTGAAGGCGGCACTGGAGGCATGTGTGGCGTTTGAGTGATGCATTTTAATAGAGTAGAAGTCTTGACTCAGGCACTGGTCACCCTTTGGGCCAAAAGATATATAAATCCAAACCTGATATGTGATCACATTCATTAAAGAGCTATCCGCCCCATATCAGCCACTTATCAAGACTATAAGAGTCTCTTCTGGATTATATTATGTATGACAGATAACTTAATGTCCCCACATTAAAAATGTATACGTCGTCTCACTGTTGAATGCAGCCCTCCTTCATTATTGATAGCAAAAGACACAGTTAAGGATCATGCACCAAAAAAACCTACTGAGCAGCGCCTGTGCAGATGGAAGTGTTTATAAAATGCTGCAGTAAGGAGGGAAGAAGGGCGACATGGAATATTTTAGTTCGTCTAATTAGAGTTTCTATAAGAAACTCGTGTTTGTGTTTGATTCTAATCTGAGTCAGATTATGACAGCAGTGTTCACGGATTACTTATCGCCGCTGATAATTAGACTTCTCTTAAATAAAACATGAAGACTTTCATTCTAAAATTAGACATCCAACACTTGGCAAAAAAAAAAATGTATATATATATATATTTTTTTTTTTTCACGCCTACCAGCAGATGATTGCTGGCAGTAAAGCTCAGCACTGTTAGACTTAAGAGTCATGTCACGTTTGCTCGGCAAATTGTTACGATTTAAGGACTTAATAAACTGTGTTTCTGAAATATTAACAGACAGTAAAGAAAAATTTATTGCGGCTTGAAATGAAACCTGTAAATCAGCTTCAGATCCATGACTGAGGCTCTTGTTATTGCCAATAAAACAATACAGATGAACATTTCACCTGCTGTCATTCACAGTTTGTCGGGAGCCTCGCAGGCATGTCCGCATTTTAATCATCTTTTTGTTGATTTTTTTTATGTGTTAAAGCAACATAGGAGGATCATTTACAGGCATAAACTGTTAGTTAAAATAAACTAAGTTGGGTAAACTTGGAATAAATAAAGAGAGCGATCCTGTTCTGGAGTCCAGTCACGTCCTGTGTGAACGGCGTGCCGCTCAGCTCAAACTATTTTGATTAGAGTTAAAATGAACTCCGCTTTAATGATCTGAGTGTTTCAGTTAAGATTTGCAATCAGCTAAATGGCTCAATTTAGAACAACGGAAATAAACCAAATAATTAATTTTGGAAATGTTGGTGGGGGGAAAGAAAAAGGCGCTGAAAGATTAATTCTGAGAGTGGCGGAGAAGTAAATGATTCATCTGAGCAGAAGTGGAAGGAGCTTAATGTTGAATGGAAGCAAGTGATTCATTCAGAGGAGTCAGTTCTATATGACTCTGAGCCAGTTTCATCCTGGAGTTAAAAATAGACGTTCTGTGGTTGAAGAAGATCACACACACACACACACACACACACACACACACACACACACACACACACAGATGCTTGCTGGTACTGTCACCATGCACGTGCACACACACACACGCACACACACAAACTTGGAGATGCAGAGACCTCAAAACACCACAATTACATTTTATCTGAACTCACTTACACACACACACACACACACACACAGACGGTGTCACACTTTCTGTCACTAGCTCTCTTTTTTGTTCCCTCACTTGCTGACACACAAATACACACACACATGTTCCCTCACACAATCACACTCCCTCTCTCACACACACTTAACACACACACACACACACACAGAGAGAGAGAAACACACACTTTCTCTCACACTCTGGCTCATGAATTAAAGAGCAGAGCTGGTCCAGGGGGAAGAAATTATTCAGGCAGATCTGCTCTCTGACAGAGGAGTGGGAGGGAGGGAGGGAGGGAGAGGAGAGGAGGAGAGGAGGGGAGGGGGGGAGGAGAGGGAGGCCAAGAAGGGAGGGAGAAAAAGAGAGGAAAAAAGAAGATAGAGAAAACAGAAGGGAAGAGAAGAAAAAGGCCGTTAATAAGGAATGCACTGATTTGACAGAGAGGGGCGATCAAACCCCCAATGGCACGCTGTGTGTGTGTGTGTGGGTGTGTGTGTGTGTGTGTAAGGAGAGAGAGAGTGTGTTTCAGTTCACCCCCCCTCATGTGTGTGTGTTGGTGTGTGTGCATGAGAACGTGTACTTCTTCATTGATTGTATGTATAATGGATGTGGGAATGCATGTATCAGTTTCCCTCAGTGTGTGTGTGTGTTTACCTGGTTGTATGTGTGTGTGTGTGTGTGTGTGTGTGTGTGTGCGTGTGTGTGTCTATGTTACTGAATGACAGTCTTGTCTGTTAGTGTAACCCCGCACGCTGCGTCAAAACAGCCGATAAAAGACGTTTTCCGTCCAAGCTCCCCGATGAGGTGAAAATTAAAGCGAGGCTGATAAAACCTGCTGAACGTCCATTTGATCACACAACACAGGTGGCTGGATATTAAAGTTACTGCTTTCTGTTTAGTTTCGGTCCTGACTGCATGTGAGCGTCACGCTGAATCTGTTAAACATACATTCTGTTATGTGAAGTAAACAAACAATGTGCCGGTAACCACTCAGGTGGGAGACAGATGGGAGAGTTTTCTGAGATAGCATTCCTTCCTTCGTTTGTACTTTTTTTAAACAGAAAACAAATATGTTTCCTGCGAGACATGACATATAAATCAGCCAACAGCAAGTGAAAGATGGTGTGTTATCTTTAGAGGTGTGTAGTAACAAGTTACATTTACTCTATTACTTGTTATTGGAGTAAAGAAACCTTACTTTTACTCTTTTACTTTCACTTTTGATTATGATTTTACGCATCCATCGATCTTATAGCAACTATAAATCACTTCTACTTGAATACTTGTTTTTTAACGTAACAGTACTTTCACTTTATACCTAATTCAGCCACTACATGTGTCATCATCTCACCTCCTTTCATTGCATTCACGTCTCAACGCCGCTGTTGTCCGAATCATCAGCTCCTTAAAGTGGTTCCCAGTTTGTTGCACAAGCTAACATGGCTAACGTTGCTAACGGTGCATACTGTGAAACTCAACCAATTTCATTTTATCATCCTAAAACTGTAGATGTATTCTGACCAAAAACATAAAAATGTTGTCAGTGTGACCTTTGAGTACAGTTTTTGACGATGATCTCTCATTTCAACAGTCCATGCAACGATGTCAGTGCGAGCGGCAGGGATGGAAATAGAAACAGGGCGTCAGGCTCAGTTGGAAACAATGAAATCAAGCTCATTGTGATGCTGATGTTAACTCATGTTGCACACAGTTGCCGGAGGGTCATAGAGGTCTTAACTGGTCTGGTTTTTTAAGCAAATCTAAAACGGACAGATGGAAAACAGACCTGAACCCAACGTGCATAAATCCATTTTCAAAAAAGACCTGAGGATAATTAGACGATACAAACTGAATCAACCTGAACAGACTCAACCACAGAAGGAACATCAGTACAGGCAGCCAGAAAACTTGGTTGTCTGATGGCATTCAGACCGGAAACAGCAGAATTGTCTACACCTGTGCGCTGTGTTGTTTTAAGGAACTGATCCGTGAGTTTGAAGGCATTTTTCAGAAACCCAAAAACAGCACAGTAGTTTTTAATTCTCTGCAACTGTTCCACCAAGAGAACTGGAAAAATATGCCCATGCACATATTTGACTGGAGTGATTTTCTTGGCCACTGCACAATGAAGCATAAATTGAGCCCGGTTCAACATTTCTGCTGGATGACCCTGCAATTTTTTTGCCGCTCCCGTCTCCTGCTGTGTCGCCTCATTCAAATGAAAAAAAAAGGGAGTTCTGCCTTTTTTCACTCAGGACAAAACTCAGTTCGAACACCGACTGTGACGGCCCTTGTTGGCCTCCGTCTTTGTTCTTGGCACGTATATCCTGTATGAGCGAGCACCTGAGCTCGACGCTTCCAGCTGCATCCTCGGTCCTCCATCCCACCAGCATTCACACCCCACACCTCTTAAATATCGTCGGTGCCAAAGAAAACTTGGCATCGGAAACAAGAACCTGAACAGAAAAAGAGAAACATTGGCACTGACACACTTGCACTGGAAAAAAAAAAAAGTTTTGGCTGTGAAAAAAAGTTCCTCTGAAAAAAATCAAACACAGACATTAAAAGAAATATTTGATATTATTTTGTTATTTGTGTTTTTCTCCATGTCTGTACTCTCCAGTGTCATTTTGTGGTATTTCAAAAGTGAAGCCAACACAGATGTGACCTAAACCTGCATTCTTTCTAATGACCAGCAGGAGGCGACTGTACCGGCTGCAAACAGAAGTGAGATTGTGGGTAAACTTATGAGAAAATGACCCTCCTTCTCACTTGATATATTACCTCAGTAGGTAAATAATGGATCTATTTAGAGTAAAGTAGACGATAAAGCAGGAGGTTATGCTTTAGGGCATATCCTCGAGTTCCTTGTCCGATTTTTCTCTATCGAACTGAATGATTTGGGGTTTGACAGGATCGGTGTTGTCATACTCAAGATTGGTCTTGGTCATAAGACTTGTCTGGAGACTCATTCTTGAAGGTCTCGATCTCGTTCCCGGATCGCGTTTTCACTCCGTCTTGTCTTGGTATCAGACAAAGAGGCCTCTGTCAAGACCACAACTGCAAGAGAGTCACTGAATTGATTGAAACGATGGTTTCCACTCAGAAAACCTGACGATGAAACGAGCGTGATTTAAGCTCCTTTGTCTTGAAAGTCTTGGTCTTGTCTTGGTCCACGTCGAGTTGGTCTTGACTACAACACTGAACAGGGTATAAGACTTCATCCTGGTCATCAAATGACTGATCGATTGAATTGGAAGAGGATTGGGAGATTGAGATTCTTGGCATCATCCTCAGCACTAATCTGAATCAGTCACCTCGTTCAAATATGGTCACCTCTGCTCCAAAAAACCAAGATGGCAATGGACACAAAGTCAAAGGCAACTCTTCAGAGCATCCAGAAGCAGACGGCTGACATCACAGTGGGTTTATAATTGATCTGAAACATATCTAATCAACATTCAGGTCACTATGAATATCAGACTCAAGATATCCAATATTAAAGGACTCGGATCAGGATTGGTGCCAAAAGATTTTGACTGGGACATCCCGAGCCTCTTCAAGTCTTTCTCCTGGGGGTCCCGGCTGTTTCACACATGTCGTGTTCCCCACAGCTGTTTCATACACCCCTCTGTTCTTCATGTCTAAGGTGTTGAATGGTTTGTGTTAGCTGTTAACTCGTGTATCCTTGCGACCCCTTTAACTTAGAGTATTTCCTCAGAAGGTCAAAATTGAACATCCGTGAACCAGCTGAGCTAAAAGCTAAAAGGAGCGTTAAAAGCACTTACTGAGATAGTAAAGCGGCTAATGTGTTTCTCCACACACATGAATATGTAACGTGTCCCTCCAGTGCAAAGAACAGACGTACCAGAACGCGCCGGGATTTCTGTAATGCACGACTACCGCGTATTGCTGTGTTTCAGGTGTAGGTGCAAAATGCAAATGCTGCTAATTGAACCGCCGCAAAGAGGGAAGCAGTCACTTCCATCATCACCCGACATGTAAGTGCTGCAGCTGCTAATGACTGAGCGATCACAGTCGCTGAGTACCTCAGTGTGACAGCCGCACTTGTCACCGGTAATCAGAGGTGCAACATAAAGAAAGAGATTGTCGGATTGAAATTTTGATGCTGATACCTGCAGACGGTGGAAATGCTTTCCGACGCAGGAACTCCACAAGGGCAAAACAAAAGAGCAATAATCCCCATTTTGTATTCGCGACACATCTTGACGCCTACTTTCAAATATTTTCTGTCATTTTCTGTCACTGAAATCGTGCGATGAAAGTTTCAAAAAGGCACAACCGCGGCGCTCACGAGGAAGAAGCCAACGCACAGTCGTCACAGCACATCAGCATCCGACTGTTTTAAAGTGAAAGTTGCTGCTTCATACGTGTGAAAAACATGCAAAGCGATGCCATTAACACATCTCTGACATGGAAGTAGTCAGAGGTTGAACACGACCATGTTTTCTCCCACTTTCTCTGTCAGTGTATTATCCTGTTAATGCCATGGCAACAAAAGTGTTGGACTCATTTTTTTTCCATTTAGTTCAGCATGAGGCCCATTTTCTTGAGATGTCACGCTATGTGAATTTAATTGACGCCTGTCAGGCATTCAGAAATGAGTATTTTCCATCGCCATGGTATAAAATACATCATATTACATTTCACACCATTTTTCCCCCCACAGAGTCAACAAAGCTCCGCACAAATACCAACGCAGCCGACAGCTTTCACACCCAACACTCATCTTAGTTGCAAATAATGGTTGTTTTTCTTTATCCACTTAATTTTTTTTATGACTAACTGATTAATCATTTCATCTGAATATGTCAGAAAATATTGGAAAATGCCCATCACAACATCCCACAAGACTGACTAACCACTCGGAAAAAATAAACATTTAATGACATTTTAAATATACAGCAAAGAAAAACAGGAAATCCTCACAATTAGAGACACATCCAAGATTAATCCTCACAGCACTCGCTTATAAAAAGAACAATACGATGGCGATTGTGTGTTTTATTTGTATTGTAAAAGCAGAATGAAAGATAACACACAGCCTGGTTGTTTCTGTCTTTATTGATCATGATTAAGTTAATTAAGCCCGACTTGCTGAATAGTCTGACTTAAGCACTTGGCTTCTGGCTTTGTTCTCGTTCACAGCTGCCGGCTGAGCTTGTAATATCAGCAGAAGTTTCACATTGAGAGGCCAAGCAGTCACAATAGTACATAAAATCAATTTCTATCTGTTTCATCTTGCTCTGAGTGTTTTTTTTTTCCTGCAGAAGCTCAAGGTTGCCCTGTGATGGCTTTTTTATTTTTTTCCTCTAGCTTTCAATATCAATATGTGCAGACAGGGGACCATTCCTGTTGAAAAGTACGACCCTGGGCACGCAGAGAAATAATATTACATGTGCTCTGTCGCGTTGGTATGTCAAGACTGTTGTTTTTCTATGTTTTTAAAAGAAATGTAAGTGCTTGCAGGTCCCCGGAGCAGCAGCTGATTATTCCTCCTGCAGAGAAACGTTCAAATGTCCTGCCAAAAGGAAGACAGAAGCATTAAATCCATTAGGTTGTGTTTTTTGGACTCATCTTGCTTATGTTTTTTTCATGAAACCAGTTGTCTTGTTTTGTTCTATAAACCAAAATGCCCTTGACTGAAACATTTCACCTCCAGCTGCTCCATCAGAAAGCTCTTTCAGCCAGCAGAGTTGTACTGGGCAGCTCCCACCGCTTTATGTTTCTACAAACCCGGTCTGCTGGATCAATATCTGAACCAATCGCCGCATATTGTAATGATTGAACTAAAGCCTGCCAAATCCATCTTCAGTGTTTATTGTGGCACATTGTGCTGCCAGTGCTCCAGCTGTAAAAAGAATTAAAAAATAAAATGCCCATTATATTCTGTTTCAACAGCAGATCAGTTACTTCACAACACAGATCAACAGCAGCCTGTTTAAATAAAATATCCACATTTATCGCATGTATCATGCAGCAACACGAGCACTTTGGGTTTAAAAAACGGTTGCTTTGCATCGATTTCACCAACATTTTCCAGGTGAACCGTTCCTCGGAAATTTGCTCCCGATCAAAATCAGGGTTTTATTGTGTTTTTAATGGAAAAGAAACACCTTGGATGAAATACAGAGCAACTCCCACAACCTGAGAAAACAAAATAAACTGAAGGGAAAGATGTGTTTTCTCATAACTCCATGCAGAATATTCACTTTATGTTACATAATTTTGAATTATAATTTACTTGTTTTCTGGTTAAAAGGTTTTTCTGAAGATATTCAAACTTAAAACCTTAAAACGAGATCAAATATTGAGACTTTGGGACGCCAACCAACCATCGCCCTCCAGGAAGTTACATTTTGATGCTTCAAACTCAGAAATACATCGATTTAGGGAACTAATTTACAATTTTGCAATATAAGAATATAAAGTTCTGGCTGACTGGTGGCGAGTCGCAGGCTTTGAACCCTCTCAGAGTCGTCAACGTCACCTGTGAGTCGTTGATTCCACCTTGACGCTATCTGGCGTATCTGTGGAGGGAACGTAAGTGGCTGATAGAAAACATGAGTAAAAATAAACCAAACCTGAAGAAAAGACAAAACGTGTTAAAGTTTTACAGCTAGTTAATCAACTAGAACAAGAACAGCTTGATATAACGATGCCTTGTGTTGGACCAACCATCCAACACATCCTCATCCTCAGTTACTGCATAGGTGGATCGTCAGTGACATCATGATATCACATGTCAGTGAGCACATTTACACCACCACAATAATCCGATAACTGGGAATCAGGTTACAATAACAATCTGATTTGACGTGTTCACATGCACTTAAGTAACATGATAATGGAAGAAAACATGGGCTTAAATAATTTAGTCAATTAGTTGGATTTCTTTCAAAGTACAAAACTGTTTTCCAAAACATCCGGTCACGGCTGTCTTTATGTGGGATTTGTTAAGTTTGCAAAACATGCAAAATAATATTCTCCTTATCTGTGTTATGCAATAAGAACAGAAAACGTATCCGCATCAGCTTGTGTTTAACAAAATCTGGTTTCTTTTATGTTTGTTTTCCACGTGCAGATGTAAAAGAGCGAAAGAAACCAGATTTACTGTAAACATGTAGCGAATTAAACAATTATTGGGCGAAAAACTAGGTGTGTTTATCGGATTTCTTATAATCCATCTTTTATCATATACAGCATATCGCATTATGCTGTTTACATGACCACATTGATAATCTGGTAACTCCATAACTCAGATAATGATCGGTTTAATAGTGTGCATGTAAACGTGACTTAACATCGATTTCAGAGTACGTTCAGTGTTTCTTGGCCGATTTCTAGGCAACTGCGGTTTGGTTAAGCTTTAGGGAAGATTTAATTTATTGCAGATTACTATAGTTCAGGTGTGGTTAGGGTTTATGACAGGAAATGTTAACTGCGACTTCTCTAGTGGACGTGACTCATGGTGGTGGCGAATCACCCAATAAAGAAACTATGATTATTATGGATACAGAGTCAGTTGTACAGATTGTTAAGCATCCAGAGAGATATTTGATCTAACTGGATTTTATAGATAACTATAAGTCGAAATCACCTGTGCTTTCACCACAAACCTTGACCGGCAGCTAATCAATATTTGAACCGACAGAGTTAATTTCCTTACAGCAGAGAAGCAGGTGTGTGTGGAGCTGCAGCCTCTTTGACACCAGGTTATTCTAACAGTTCAATATAACCCAAATAATAAGAAACATCTGTGTTTCAGAGTCCAACAGTGCTTCGTCTGACCCTGACTGATTTATCTGCCAAAGACAAATTTTACTGCCATTTTCCTCTTGATGCGCTGTAATTTTTGAACCTCGCCTGTAACCAAGAGTGTAATTAACATGTCTGGTTTATATTGAGGGTCATAAAAATGTCAGTTGCTCCTCCTGCGCTTGTGTAAAGAGACTTTCCGATGGGACGCAGCGTCCAGTTGGATCAACATGTAGTTTAATGAAACAGGGAACAAAGGAGAGGGCTGGAGAGAGTCACATTCAGGACACAAGTTACTGGTTTCTAATTAAAGTTAAAGATAAATACACGTACATACGTATAATCATAAAGCTGCAAACAAGAATTAGTCAGTTGTGGCCCCAAATGCCACCAGGCCCGTGTTCGGTCCGTTACTGATCCACCACGACATCGATCAAAGTGTATCGCCTCTAAATTGATTTACGTCAGATAGATTTTCATCATCAGTGGTGGTTGTTTAATGCTGTACACATCAACAGTAAAGCAGGTTTGACTGCAGGAACATCTGTGTTTTAAATCAAAAACTCTCTTTTCTCTGTAACGTTTAGGTTCATGAAGTAAATTACATTTCCCCTCCAGCTCCAGTCGGCAGTCAACATTAGAAGCGGAACAGAAGCTACAAATTGCACGCTGTTGTGTTTCCAGCTCGTCTTTGCCAGAAAATTCAGTTAATAAATGTTCATTTTCTATTTCACAACAAGAAACTTCTGAAAAATGGTGTTAATCTTAATTTTATGTTGCTATAATTTAGTGTTTGTTGTGTAGATCACCAATAAACTACTATTTACTTCAACAAGAAAAAGATAAGTGGACTGTAAATAAGTGTGCTGTTGCGTGGTACAGCTGGGAAAGGGTAAGTGGATTATAGATAATGGATCGATCGATGGATGCGTGTATGAATGGATTGATAGATGGATGGAATGCAGTCAATCTGAAGTGGATTGCACAGCTGTTGAAAGGTTTTGTTCACCATCACTGGTCAGGGGCGCTTAACTTGACGACTGCTGCTTCACCTGTTGAATCACCTGCACTGTTTTTTTGTCTTTCATTTAGAGCTCTCACACTGTTTTCGTGAAGGGAATATAAGGTGTATAAGACGGAAAAGTAGATGAAAGAAAAATACCTGCAGGCTGCAAAGTGGAGGGAACTCAGCGTCTAGTAAAAAACTGCATTTCTGTGTCAAACTGCGGCGTTGGCGACAGTTATAATGCCGTCTGGAGAAACTGTTTTTGCTTCAGCGTACACATTCATCTCCCCCCTCGGAGTGGATTCTGGTGATATATCACGGCGAATACGTGGATTTCTCCTTCTATACTTGTACATACGGAGGTTTTGTGTCACAGTGCACAGTCAATGCAGTGTTTATCTGCGAGCACCTGAAGGATCATAACCCTGCTGCGAGCGTGCGGCTTTATCTCTCCACCAATTTCCACAAATAATTCAAGAAGTTATCCGACAGCAAAGTACATATAAACAAGTTCCCGGCTGCTCACATTTCTGTCCCCATCATCACCCATCTCATTACCTGCAGCATTATTCATCAATACTCCCACCTCGGATACCCCGCTCCCTCCCCCCGGCAGCGCACATATACCCCCACTGGGAAGCATGGCAGCCTCTGACAAGCCCTGAGTAAATGGGCACCTCATCTTTAGTGTGTGTGTGTGTGTGTGTTTGTGTGTGTGTGTGTGTGTGTGTGTGTGTGTGTGTGTGTGTGTGTGACAAGTGCTGACAGTCCAGGAGCCTGGCCTCGTACAAGGTCAGCATCTGTGAGCTTCATCAGTGTGTGTGTGTGTGTGTGAGTGTGTGTGGGTACAAACAATATACCACCTGTGCCCCCCTGCCATGCCCGCACCCAGCAGATGCTCTGAAAGTCATACTTAGTCTTATACACACACACAAACACACATGCACGCACACACACACACACACACACACACACACACCTAGTCATGAGTACCACGCAGAGTTATCAAAGTCAGCCGAGGTTAGTCGTAGCGTTACGAGTGTGATAAATATGATAAAATATGGACCATAAATTCTGCTTATATGGAGGGAGGACAGGTCCTAAAGATCCACTGACACAAGCAGAACACACACACTAAAACACACACACACACACACTCACAAACACACACACATCTCAGGACGACAGTGGTGAGTTTTAACTTTCAATAAAACTCCCCATGTGTCATGTCACCCTTTGTTTTGTGGAGTACCAGTTTCAAAAGCCTCAATTTTGCATTATGGTCGTCGCCATCTTGTATTTAGGGAGCCAGAAGTAGTGACCATATTTGGACGAGAGAGGGTGGAGCTGAATCCTGATTGGACCTGACTGAGAACCCAACTTGTCAATCACAACACAGCCACGGCCTAAATCAACGTTGAAGTTCATAATTTAGAAAATGAACATCAAGCTGTGACGAAGAAGACTTGGAACTAGAGACTGAAACCAAGAAGCTAATAAATCCAGTGAGAAGTAGCGTAGTTTTCTCATAAGCTTACATGCAACCAGAGGAGTTGCCACCAGCTGGTCATCGGCTTCTCTCATCAGATCCAGGAGCTCCGACAACGTTTTATAGAGTCGACAGTCTTTTATTCCGTCCTCCAGTAACATTCTCAACACCGACACCTCCTGATCCTTCAAACTAACAACATCAACCATGTGCTGCTTCTATAGCGCCTCAATCAATAAGTGATACTCTGCAGTCCAGCTATACTGTTTAATATGTTGAGTGCAGTAATGCTCAAGAGTGCAGAGGTTGTTTAGAGGGTCTGTTTTCTTTTGTTGGCACTTGCACAAACATACAATGAATATATGTGAAACGGTCTGAATGCAGTCACACTGAGCACAAGGAAAACGTCTTGAAGGGGCCAACAGAGTTTATCGTTTCATATAATTCCTATAAAACATATAAAGATGGCTTACTGGCATTTATATGACATATAAACAAACAATCAGTGGGGAACAAAAATATGATTTTAGCCACATAACATCCTCCTTCTACCTCATAAAAATGTCTATAAATATTGATATAAATACGTTTTTCTTCTTGACACAGGAAGTCTAACACGTCACTGTAAAGTCTCCACATTGTACTTGGATAAGGTGCAGATTGGACCAGAACTGGCCTCCAAACTATGTGTGGTGTCACAAATAACGGCCATAAAATAAGATTATCAGTGAGTTTACACATTTAACTATATGAACAAGAAGAAAACACATTTTTCACAGAAGGTGGGCCTTTAAAAACTGAGAATGTATTCAAAATCTGCATCAAAACACAGGTTGTTTCATAGATGTTCTGTCTTTCACCTGCACAGGACTTTTGAGCCGATACTTACTCATGAAATTAAAGATATTAACAAGGAAAAAACAACAATATAACTCAAAGAATTGTATCTTTTGTGAGCGGGACTGAATGTCAACCAAACATTAAAACGCTGCATCACTTTGAGCATTTTAAAAGAACAATATAAATTGCAGGTGAAGGACGTGGCCTGCTTCAGTAACAAAAACAAGACCCAGGAATTGATCAGAATTGTATTAACACTTCGATAAAAGCGTCCGGTTTGTCAAGACAGAATGTTTTTGAATTTTAAGCAGGTGTAAAAACAGCAGCGGCTCGACGGGAGGTGATACTGTGACAGCAAAAGCCGGAGGGAGGCATTATTGTTGCCTTCTCCCTCTGTGGCGACTCGCTCGGTTGCTGCATTGCTGTTAGAGAGCAACGTACAAATAAAAATCAGATTAAATGCACGTGACAGGAGGCAAAGTCTCCAACAGGAGTCAAGTTCATGACAAGCTTGTGTCATTTACTGTGACTGCATGATTTATTTGGCCCTCGCCGGGAGAGGAGGAGGCACGCTGGGAGTTTTCTCATTCCTTTCTCCATCATTTCTACAGCTGTCAGTCAAAACCGCAGAGAGCCGCAGCCGAATGCGAGCGCTCGATAAACGGCCTGTTAATACTGCCAGGTTACATTTCCAGTCTTTGTTATTTCAAGCCTAGTTTGAGATTTATGTGTCGAGCTGTTGCTTTCTTGTTTTTTAGCTTTAGCCTTTTAAAAACACACACAGCTCTGATTTCAGGGTTTGTTTCTCACGCTGGGTAGAGACGGATGTTAGTCAGCAGGTCAGACGGCCACCAGATCTAGATGGAATCAAAAAATAAAACCTCCTTCGTCCGTTCATAACAACGTATCCTGCGCAGGAAGCAGCATGAGTACAACCTGATATTATCATCCATGAAACGAGAAGAGCGAAAACATCGAGTGCCTCAAAAAGACGCCTGACAAAGCGCTCAGGTAAGAACTAAACAGCTCGACAACCACTTTAGGATGTATTTTATTTGACCAGTTTTACCAAACATAATAAAATGATGCAACACGTCTACAATTCTGTAGTATGATGAAGTTCCTGGACGGGTGGAATGATGGTGGGAATGTTTCTAGAATTTGTTTTAAAGAAATATTCCGGTGTAAGTTTAATCCATGGTCTAACACACCCTGAAACTGTGTTAGACTCCCTCTCGAGAGATCAAGTTAGCAGACCGCTAATTTACGGAGTTTTATCAACCTCAGAAACGACCGCACGACAACAATACACTGCAGTAAATGGATCCAAATATAAACCGCCACCAAAAAGCCACAAATAATGCTCAGAACAGCACCGAACTTCAGCAACAGTACAAATAGGGTCTCAGCAAATAGTCCGGGGCATCTAACCTCCGCTAGCTTAGCTGGATTTCTACTGAAAAGCTGACTAAATTTACCACTCTTCTGCAGCAGCTTCCTGTTGACGGGAAGTCCCTACGAGTCGATTACCGAGTGCAGTAGAGTTCCGCGGCTCATGGATGAAAATGTATGATTATGACTCCATGGAAAAGCAATCAAAGTTCATATGTGTCTTACCTGCCAGTTTATAACAGTTATTATCGAGAGCGGACAGGGAAAAGAACGGAATTGAGCATTTCTAACCGCACTCGGTAATCGTCGCGTCGGGACTTCCCCGACCCGGAAGCTGATGGAGGAGAGTTGAAATCTGTTTTTAGCTTCCCAATAGAAATCCAGCTAAGCTAGCGGAGGTTAGATGCCCCGGACTATGTGCTGAGACCCTATTTGTACTGTTGCTGAAGTTTGGTGCTGTTCTGAGCATTATTTGTGGCTTTTTGGTGGCGGTTTATATTTGGATCCATTTACTGCAGTGTATTGTTGTCGTGCGGTCGTTTCGTGCGGATGCTAAAGCTACATGAGCTAGTGTTCTGCAAACTTTATCTCTCGAGGGGGGGGGTCTTACTCAGTGTCATGGTGGGTTAGAACATGGATTAAACTTACAATGGAATATCCCTTTAAAACACATAAAACCTCCAACATCTCTTCAAACGATGGCGTCCAACATGACCATGACCTTGTACATTCAGACTGAAGGACTGAATCCCACAACATTCAAAACTTTTGAAGTGTTGTTACTGGACGTTTATGAAAATCTGTCACAAGATGGTTTTAATCATCCACAAAAATCGAATTAATCTATTGAGGACTTGTTCCGAGCGCGATGCCTTTAAGTGTTCACTAAGAGGCCGTGAAATTCAAAGTTCCTCAGAAAAAGCAGAGCAGGCTCGATGGAAAAATGAAAGAAAAAAAAAAACCCAAATTAATTTTCCAGGCCTGCAGACAGATTCAGCTGAATACATAAATGACTAAAGTGCAGGATAATCGACGGCAAACACAAAATGAACAGAGAGAAATTATGAATGTGTTTAAAGAATTTAGTTAATTATAATGTAAAGCACGATGAAGATGGAGTCACCAAAAGCTGGAGTGTCAGAATGTGACACACAAATCTGTATTTCTGGTCCATATTTATCATCATGTCGTCACGCTGACGTGAAGGTAAAAGCATTTAATAAACTCTCTTAACATCTAGCCTCTATTTCTTGTGTCTCTACTCTAACAAACAAACTCCTCCTGAGTTTCTCAGATGTTCCCGCGACACAGGGAATGACGATGTTGTTACTGAGGAATGGTGCAGCTGCAGCTCCAAATCTCTTGCAAACCAAAGTGAAACATCTGGACATCACCTCTGCCAACTTTGATGCTTTTAAAGTGGATCAGAACAAAATTAGAGAGGTTTCAGTACAGAGTTTTGGCACCGTACCAAACTATAAATTTAACGAAATAGCCCGAATTTGGGCTCCGATCGGGCCTAACAGGTTAACCTTGTAAATCAGTGGTGCTGCAGAGCTGTCGTCACCTGTTAGGAGCTCTCAGCAGGTGAGCGAAGAGGCGTGGGAGGCGTGTGAAGAGCGCTAGAATTCAAAAGAACAACTCTCTTCAAAGACACCTTCGGGTTCAAACTTCGTCTGACTCATTTTGTTTTGGTTCCACTTCATTTCAGGATGGATTGAAAATAAGGAAATTAAAAAAAACACACACAACAGAGATGATTTGGTCATTTTGTTGCAGCTGAAAAAAAAAATCCATTACAATCCACATTTACTCATTTTCTTCTTGCATTTAAGCTGTTTTTTTTCTGTTTTTTTTTTAGGTTTCTGGCGGAGTATTTTGCTCGAGGGCACACAGAAGTTACAGCACTGCTCAGTAATCGTGGATGTCTTCTGGGTTTGATCGCCTGCAGCAGATATCTGTAGATCTGTTTTCTAAATTTACACAGTACAAACAGTAATAGGAGCATATTAAAATACAAACATAGACGTGTTTTACAAAGAGGCAAAAAAAAAAGCAATGAAGACCTGAAGGATTAGTCGGTTAACTCGTTAGAAAATCTATCAATTAATCTTTTACTTCCCTTTTTGAGTGAAATGCCAAACATGCCCGCGGTCAGAGTGAGAATCTGATTCTCAGTTTTCTCTTGTGACAATAAACTGAAAGATATTCAGCCTTTGGACTCTTCGTCAGACAATAAAAAGCTATTTGAAGTTGTGTTTAATGTGTTCAAATACCTGATAAACAAATGAAATGTTCGATGTCTTACCAGGAGAATAATGACGGGTAGATGTCAGTCACATGTCGTCTCACATGTCTCACCTACGTTAGCGAAGATGACACCTATAATCAGAAATCACCTGGTTTTGTTCAGCGTTTAAAGGTTCATAGCTGCACTGCTGATGTTGTACCTTTAATCGGGGGAGAAACAGGAAAGCATAGCAACCGTTTCCATGGAAAAAAAACATTTAATTACATTCGTAGCTCATCGTTCTCATTCAGTCAGTCAGTCACTCTTGGCTTACCTTCAATACATGTCAATTTAATGTCAAGGTGAATATACACATCATCCACTGTACACATAATCATGAAGTTGCAGTTATGTATTTGCCTTGAACTACAGTGTTGTGTTAGCATGATCTTTTGAGAACGAGGAGCTGAGAACTGTGCATTACATGATTCACCGCTAAACAACGTTGTACCGGAAACGTGACTGAACGAACGAACGAACGAACAATACGAACGATATGAATCTCAACATCGAACGATGAAATCCGCGCTACCACCGATACCTTTACAAACATGTATTTTAAACTTCTCTTGAAATATTTGAATAATATTCTTATTAAGTTATCACATGAGCAATGACTTGTGAAATATATTCCTAACAGTATTGTCTCTTCAACAACAAAGTAAGCATTATATCTAACCGCACAGACATTTAACACAACAGTAGCTAGCTTAAATGATGAGGCTGAGAACACGCAGTCTCCTGGAGCTAGCAACTGCACTGTCGGAGTGAGCAAGAAACTCTTCCAGCAATAAACCAGCAGTTCCTTCTACAGGAGCCCCGAGGCATTAACAACAGATCACTGCACAATCGATCAACCTGGATTTGAATTACTGATCAGTTACTCCTTTCTGTCATATAACAACCCGTTACACTGAGGTGGGGAAGCGTGGAGAGCAAGCCCCCAGGAAGAGCTCCAGGCTTTAATGTCGTGAAATGACATCATGACGCGATGAACTAAAATACTTTTTTCTCATAAGCTTACATTGTGAAAGACGCATCTGTAAACTGGTGGATTCATGTTTTTGGAGCTTTCTAACCACCTGTGAAATGACTCGTTTCACTGTCACTGTTTGCTATCTTCAGACCGACTATACGGCAAATGTCCTGTATGCTCGTCATCGGTATGTCTCAAAGGTCACGTTGTTAGACTCCACCAGGAAAGATATGGCCAAGGTACAGGTGCCGCTCTGGACAATGTTTGTGTTCATACCGGCTGCGTTACGTCATGTTTCGGCAGCGTCCCAGAAGCAACCCCTCCGCTCTGCTCAGCCATGTCAAACAGCATTGTGCATCTGGTCAATTTTTTTAAATAAAACACTGTGTGCCGACTCAGGGGTCAAAATCTCAGCAAACAGCGAAATGATTTAACTGTGTAGCCTTTCTCAAACACAGTAGAAGCAAATCAAATCAAAGAAAAATGACGTAATAAACAGTCTGATGCTCAATAGCGTCCTCTTCTGAGACGCTTGGAACAGAACGACCCCGGACTCAGCAGGTAGCAAAGACCTCTACAGCTGATATATAAAGATGTGTTTACAGAAAACATTATAATGTGATGTAAATGTAACTTGCCGCATGTTAGCATGAGAACATTCTCAGCTAAGATGGTAATACGGACCTGCTCGGTATGATTTAGGCATTTTTGTGGCATCAATATGTTTGAAAAGTAGCCTGTGATCGCACCGTGCTGCTGGCACGACTGTAAACTTTTATCCTTTCTACTTTAATGCTGAATAAATCACAACAATGACAGCTAGCTGGCAGCTTTGTAGAGATCTAAGAGCTTATATTCCTCTTTACAAAACACCTTCTTCAGTGGCATCACACACACACACACACACACACACACACTGCTATGACCTTGTCAGTCAAGTTATCCCAAACACACACACATGCTGAATATGTGGCCATGTTCCTACCGTCTGGGATCATGTTTATCTCGTTTTAAATGTGTAGAAACATGAAGGGTTTAATTAGTGTTTTTTTCGAGGAAGACGGGGAGAAAGTTTCACCTCCTCACCGGCTCGCAAACATCGTCTGATACACTCTGTCGCTTCACTATTCTGTTTCAAGCTTACAGATTCCCCACCATCTCTTAGTGTAATCTCATGCTGACTTGACCTCATATCAATAATTCATTTGGCCCGGAAAAAAAAAATAAAAAAAACCTCATGAGCTAAAAAAAAAAAAATATTCCAGCGTTAGCACTTCTGCCGAGGCCAAACTTTAGTTTTGGATAAGCGGTATTTCCTCCTGACGTCAGACGTGTGAGATCAGGTCCTCTGCCAGTTTCCTTTTTGTCTGACAATCTTTTCTTTCCACACACACACACACACACACACACACACACTCTCACACTTTGTTATTTGATTTGTGTGTCCATGTGAGTCATCTGGAGCTGTTTACCTCGAGCTTCCTCACAAACACGGACTTCAGCAGCCACTCAGAAGTTCGAGTCTCTCCAACGAGATGTTTGTTCTCAGTTTTACTTGAAAGACATTAATTTAAAACTGTCCTTATTGTCCTTCTACAGGAAATAGTTTGCAGTAGCACATAATAAAGACACTTGCTTCCATCTGCCTCTAAAAGAACTGGAGGTACTTGAGACATCTCGATGAGAGAAGGAAGCCCCTCACAGTCTGGAAACTCCGGAAATGTAAATTTGACGATAAAAAGTCAAAAACAAAAAGATGAAGGACCAAATAAAACAAACATGTAGATTATTAATTTTTGGTTCTTTGGCATTGAAAACACTTGTAGTTTCAGTCACATGTTTAAAAAATGGCAAAAAAGACTCCAGTTCTTGCTCCTCTTCTTCCCTCTGTATTGTCGGGGGGGTTAGCAAACTAAACAAAAGAGAGCGTCAATAACAAAAGCTGAAAATTAAAATCCAAAAATCCAAAAGCAGAGGCAACAAAAGGCAGGAAACAAAACTATGGGAACAAAAGCAAAACAAAATACAAGCCAAAAAAGCAAGGACACGCGACAGGACGGAAACACGAGGGCACAGAACCGATGGAGCTATTGCTAAAAAAACGCATTAATAACATAATTTAATATATGAAACAATAATTTTTAGGAGATGGAGTTGCTGTTTTCTCATCTGAAAGAATTATCAGTAGTTTATTGACTCTGACTGTCTTGTTGTGTATTGAGGTTTTAAAATGATTGATCACGGGGAAGTTTGGAGGTGACAGGTGTTTTTTTTTAATACTCACACAGCACCGGTCGCGTCTGAGGAGAAAAAAGTCTCACTTGTTCGGTTGTCGGATTAATTCGCTCTGAAATGCGCTATCGAAAATCTTTGGCGTGAAGGCAGCCGTGTGGATTCAAGAGAAAAACGGAGAAAAACAAGCACGAGACGAGGTTGAAAATCCGAAGAACGCGACTTTTATGAGCGTTTGAGAACAATTACATTCAAACTCAGATGTTAGGAGCGGAAACATAACGCAAACCCACAACAACACAGAGAAACGCGGGAGTTTATGACTGAGCGTAAATTGGCGTTGGCAGCTGACAGACAGCAGCTTAAACTCTCTGAACTGATGCTTATTCAGCTGTTTCCTCAGCAGCAAATGATGGCGAGAGGCGCAGACAACCTCCTCCGCCTCCTCACTGCCAACATCTCAAAAACGAGCTGACAGCTTACCACAACTTTTTTTTTTTTTTAATTCCAGCACAGAAGCTGCTGCTGAGTTTTGTTTCCGCCGCTGTTTACAAGCCCTCGTTTGCCGTTAAATGAGACGAGCGGATGGATATTAACCAAACTGGAGGGCGGCGCGGCCAAAGACGACAAACTGCAGGTGTTTTAGGAAAAAAATAAGTTTTCTTTGACGTAAAGGGAGGCGAGAATGTGCTGCATGCATATGTGCACGTGTTAATTTATCTGAGTGTGTGTGTGTGTGTGTGTGTGTGTAGGTGTGTGACAGGGCAGCATATGGCTAGCCCTGCATGTAGTGAAATATTAAAAAGCAGTGTCAGCAAGAAGGGCACAGTGTGTGTGTGTGAGAGAGAAAGAGAGTGTGTGTGTGTGTGTGTGTGTGTGTGTGTGTGAACACGTTTGAGTTGATGTGTGTGTGTGTGTGTGTGTCCCATGGGGAGTAGAAATCTGCCGGACATAGACAACTGGGCATGACAAGCTCCTGCTGTGACACACACACACACACACACACACACACACACACACACACACACACTCTCTGTCTCTCTCTCACACACACACACACACACACACACACAAACAGAATGAGAGAGAGAGGAAAATATACTTTCTCTCCTCTGTCTCTGCCAACTTGTCCAGTTGGCCTTATCTGCTGGTGAGACTAAATGCCATCACACACACACACACACACACACACCACACACACACACACACACACACAATGCTTTTTTCCCCCCCATATGTCAAGGGTTTCATAAACACACTGTTCCTTGTATCAGAAAAAAACCTTCATCACAGTGGAACTAGTTGGTATGCATCAAGCCGAATATGAGTGTGTGTGTTTGTGTGTTTGTGTGTGTGTTTAATCTTTGTTCACCTCCTCCTCCTCTCCCCTGTGAATCACACACTCCTGCCTTCAAGTGATATTTAAAAAAATCTGTTCTCACCGGATCATTTTTGGGGGGTCGAAGGAATATTTTGTCACCGTCTATTTTTGGGAGAAAGTCTCGCTCCGACTGAATTACGCCCCTTCGCCTCTTGTTTGCTCATAACGCTTGATTCATGTTGAGAGGCAAAACGGGAAAAAAAACAACAAAAAAAACAACCTAAATGGGTTCCTGAAGATTATCTTTTTATTTCGAGTTGTTTCGACTTCACCGTCTGTCTCCTGGAACAGATGCACTTCAGTTTTTTAGCGAGTCTGTTTCTCGACTTACGAACATTTATTATCTCCAAGTGTGACGTTTCAGGGTCAAGTCCTTCTGCAGACACAAGCTGAAAAAGTACCTGTGATCTCGAGTCGTGCATTTTGGGTCGTAGCCTAGCGTATCGGACCTTGTCATCCTTGAGAGTGAAAGATATGAAGAGAAGTCATGAGAAATAGCTCATTCTGTTTTTGATGCTCATACAGCCAGAGGTCATTCTCTTGGGGTGAATGAACGTCCTCAGTTAAAGGGATATTCCGGTGTAAATTTAATCCATGGTCTATATCACCGTGAAACTGTGTTAGACTCCCTCTCCAGAGATCAAGTTAGCAGACCGCTAATTTACGGAGTTTTATCAACCTCAGAAACGACCGCACGACAACAATACACTGCAGTAAATGGATCCAAATATAAACCGCCACCAAAAAGCATCAAATAATGCTCAGAACAGCACCAAACTTCTGCAACAGTACAAATAGGGTCTCAGCACATAGTCCGGGACATCTAACCTCCGCTAGCTTAGCTGGATTTCTATTGCGAAGCTAAAAACAGATTTCAACTCTCCTCCATCAGCTTCCGGGTCGGGGAAGTCCCGACGCGACGATTACCGAGTGCGGTTAGAAATGCTCAATTCCGTTCTTTTCCCTGTCCGCTCTCGATAATAACTGTTATAAACTGGCAGGTAAGACACATATGAACTTTGATTGCTTTTCCATGGAGTCATAATCACACATTTTCATCCATGAGCCGCGGAACTCTACTGCACTCGGTAATCGACTCGTCGGGGCTTCCCGTCAACAGGAAGCTGCTGCAGAAGAGTGGTAAATTTAGTCAGCTTTTCAGTAGAAATCCAGCTAAGCTAGCGGAGGTTAGATGCCCCGGACTATGTGCTGAGACTCTATTTGTACTGTTGCTGAAGTTTGGTGCTGTTCTGAGCATTATTTGTGGCTTTTTGGTGGCGGTTTATATTTGGATCCATTTACTGCAGTGTATTGTTGTCGTGCGGTCGTTTCTGAGGTTGATAAAACTCCGTAAATTAGCGGTCTGCTAACTTGATCTCTCGAGAGGGAGTCTAACACAGTTTCACTGTGTGTTAGACCATGGATTAAATTTACACCGGAATATCCCTTTAACGTCGATGCGGTCGTTGGATTTTCATATTTCTTGTGTCCAAGTGGAACTTTCAGCCTGGTGGTCAGGGCAGTCATGGAGGTCAGGGTCACCAAGAAGCATCAGGACTCATCCTCCTGGGACTGCGAATATTCAGAGCAGATGTAATGGCAATCTGTTTTTTTTTTTTTTTTTTTGAGGGCATCTCTGCTGTGGAACCAAAGCGTGACAGACGGACTCGAACAACTGACAGTGACATCTGTAGGTCCGTCTGCTAGCAGGGCGGCTAAAAACATGCTGGAGCAGAAGAAACAGGGAACATGGAGAGAAGGGGGAATAAAGGAATGATGAAGGGAAGCGTGAAGGAGGAAACTCAGACCGGTAACTCTCTGTTTTACCGCACATTGTGCTGATTATTGAATTATTCGACCGTCCTGAGTTCTCCGTGGTTTGAGACCAGCTGAGCCGCAGTGGCAGGCAGAACTCGACAAGGGTTTAGCGAGCCAATTAGCTCCACACAGTCAAAGTATGGTGAAAATGTCAGGATTGTTGTATCGATTATGTTAATAGACTTCCTGTTTTGCAGATTTGAAAGCACTGACAAAAACTGTAGGTTAAACCTCAACCCATGCGTGAGTGGCAGTGAGAGAATCAATCACATGCATTAACAATGTGATAATCAATATGTATCAGCATGCGGACCTCATTATTTCTGTCTCTATGTGCATGTACAGTACGCTTGATGATATGTAGTGATCAGACGAGGGTGTTTGATGTTTTTTTCTCTTTGGCTTTGGCAAAAACATCACAGTAGTCTCGAGATTGAAAGACAACATTGATCAGAGATTTAAGATTTTCTAGAAATTATATCTAGAAAGCATTTTGAACAGATCAGAGTGTTTTTAGTCGGATTCACCAGATGTAGACTGTCGGTAAAAGACTGCCATAACCGACAACAATCCAAGCGGCATCCAAGACACTCAAAGCTAAATTACTTGACCCAACACAAAGAAGAAATGTTGGCATTGCACATTTCTGCAATATATTCACTAATATGTTGAAATCTTACGTTGAGGTTTAGGCTCATACACACTTGGTTAGCGGTCAGAAAAAGATCATGTTTATGTCCTTAAAGGGACAGTGTGTAACGATTTAAGTAATTTATTAACTCAAATCAACGTCTTCGTTCATAAGTCAGTCCTCATTGGTGTACAATTACCTCTGCCAACAATCTGACTTATCCTCCTGAGCGAAGAATTACCTATCTGAATATACATAGCACGGGCAAGCTCTGTGGAGGCCGCCATGTCTTTCCGGTTTTAAAAAAACTACGGACTGTCGAGAGGGACACAAAGCACTACGTGGTACTACGTAGTAAGACTAAACGCGTTTTCGCTCAGAGCTAGCTTGACTGCGGAACTGAGAGGGAGCTCGGCGAAAGCGCTCGTCACTAACAATAACAATAACTAACTACATCTTTACCTCATTACTTGAATCAGTAGAAATACTCGACGCTGTTGGGAAAGAGTCCATATTTTGAAAATGAGTGTTTTGTCCGTCAGGGCCACCGTAGCTTCCGGAACGTCTCCAGCGTTTTCAGAACGGGAGGGGTGAGCAAAGGAGCGTTGCAATGCAGAACCTCACAGCTAGATGGCGCTAAATACTTGATATATTACACACTGTCCCTTTAAAGATATCATGTGGTGTTGTCTCATCTGCTTCATGTACGGAGGTTGTTATTCATCCTGTGGTCATTTCCTGAAGCCCGCCTCCTGTATTTCCTGCTGTTGTACTATCACAATAAAAGCTCAAAAGCCCCCCCAAAATAATCTTGTTGCCTGTAATTAGTGTGTGTGTGTGGACAGGCTATTTCTTTTTGCCCTCACCCATCAGTAGTCAGTAATATTTCAATTCTGCTAAATAAATATGCAGATTTGAGCTTTAAGTTATTTGTGTTGGTTGACTTACTCAACCTCTCCAGCTGCGTTTCGGTCAATTTATGAGTGTAACCTTCATGAGAGTTGCTGTTTTTTCCATCTCTGTTGCAGGAAGATGAATTCTGAAAGTGGCAATAAAGTTATTTGCTTCCATTTATCATAATGAGGTAAATGTTGACGGCACACTGACATAGCTGTTGAGTAAAGACACCATTGGCATTCAGGTTGGTTTTTTTAACTGTGCAAATTCTGTCTGTCACCAGGCATGAAGTCTCTGAGGAATATGAAGGCTGACTGGTGATTCAGTCAGGCTGGCAGCCTGGCACTGTCTGCTTTCATGTCTTCATTACAGACTAAATGATCTGTTTCTGTCTTTGAGACAGCGTCACCAACATTAACGCTGATTGGAAACACTAGAGGGGTTTTAAACTTGTGTTTCCACTTTGATGTTTGGTCACAAAACACAAAAAATAATGTCTCTTTGTGTGATCCAGTCCTGTAGATTAAACAAACTTTGAGAAGTCTCCAACATTATAAATTATTTTCGGGCCGTTCATGTGCTCAGGGAGTCAAGAAAGGCTCAGTCATAGGAAATTTTTAATGGCGCTCTCTTTACCAGTCTGGCAGAGGAAAGACTTGTGATCCTGCTCTAAGGACACAAAGTAAAAGGAAGTCTTAAAAAACTTTTTCTGCATGCCGGCCCAGTGAGCAAACTGCATTGGAGTGAATGTGGCGCCATTTTTCATAAGTTGTGCAAGAAGATGCAGCGTCCAGAAGCTCCTTTCAAGTTTCTTTCCGCTCTGTTGCTGAAACACATATTGCCCACGGCTTTCATCATCACTGGAGAAGAAGGCGGGTGTTATGGATTAAGATCAGCAGACTCTGGTATGATCACTGTCCACGACATCTTTTGACTATCGAACTTGAACGACCCTGACAGACAAAGAGTCGGATTAAGAGCCATGCTGCATCCAGTGGTGGTTTTATTGCTGCTCCTGGTTGAAAATGGACAGAAATGGGACTCAAACAACGTGAAATCAGAGACTGTTGTGGCCACATTCAGGATCCAGGATCAAGTTTTTGCACTGGACGCCTGAGACGAATAGAGTTGGACTCTGTGTTTACAACATCGATGCTTAGCGCTCACACCAAAGCAAAACTGATGTTTCCAGATGTCGACATCTTTTCATTTGTACCAACCATATTATCATCGCCATCTTGTTGCTGCTGTTTACATTCACCCTGATGCAGATCCTAAATATTCAGGCAACTGGACGTGTTTCAGTTTGTTGAAGACGTCTCACCTCTCATCCAAAAGGCTTCTTGAGTTCTATCTAACTTAGAGGGGAGTCGCAGGCTTTTAAACCCTGTGTGGGAGTTACCTTAAAGAGTCATTAGGGCCACTTATAATTACCATGACCTGGATGACCGAGAACCATCATCAACATACATGTTTATGTATATCCGTGTATGAATAATATAGAAAGTGTGTCTTCAATATAAACACAGAGCCTGCAGCTTGGCGTTCGAATGAGTTTAATTGCAAAGATAAAGTTGTTTGTGTGCTCCTCTTGTACAGAATCAAGCATATTAATGGCATATTAATGATGTGATGATAAATAGACATCTGTTTCCTGTTTTCCAGCAGCACACGGCCGACACACCTTTCCTGTTATGAAACCAAAATGTCCCAATGAAAAGGAAAATCACAACACCAAGAGCTTCATGTTAGCTTCGGTTATGTTTACACACGTTAGCACACATGAACTTTAACTTTGTTATTGCAGCCCTGTGATATATATATATGAACAGATAAATTACCCTGAACCTTGAAAGCTCTCTTAATACATTCAGGACGTCACCAGAGCTGTTTGAATCTCACCTCCGGGAACAGGCTTCCCCAGGTTGGGAGCCGACGTCTACAGCTGCAGCTAATCTGCTTTCCTTACGACTGTGTGGTTTGATCAAGCATTGATTGACACCGGCGTCTTCCCGGCAGCACAAGGGAGCAACCCAATAACTGCCATGAGATTAAGATTTCTAAATTATTAACGTCTGATTGGTGGGTGGGAATATGACACCACCCTTTTGTCAACAGGGCTCTTCCTCCTGAGAAATCTCTCCCGAGAAGTAAACAGTGGGCAGATAACGGCGTGCGTCACCGAGAGTAAACATCTGGGTGGGAACATCTGTTTTTCCAGGGCCTCTAACGTCACGTCGGACCAATAAAACGTGTAAGCGCGGCGTGTTAAACAGGAAGTGGCGGCCGCGGCTGAATTCGGCGTTGTGATTCCGCGAGCATAGTTTACAGACAGCAGGAGTCCTCTTTTCTTTCTCTAATGGTGGCAATAACTCACACACATACACACACACACAAGGCTTAATGGCTTTTATAATGAATGGCCAAAGATAGTGGGCTAAATGGTGGTTGCCATGGTGATAGGGTCAATCGATCAGGAAGTATTGATCGGCCATCGATAAGTTCCAGACGGCAGGCTGCTGGAATAGAGAATGAGCCGTGTGTGTGTGTGTGCGTGTGTGAAGCACAGGGATAAGCTGTGTGTTCATACTGTAAGTGTGCATGTAAATCGTGTGTGTGTGTGTGTTTGTGTGTGTGTGTGTAGCAGACATTCCTCCACAGTGTTTTGGTTTATTACTGTAATAGATTAACGTGTCATGGCGTCACCCGCCGCTCCCTGAAGTCGGGGTGACATCAGCGACCACGCCAACCTTAAGTTGGCCGGTTGGTCACCTCACTCAGCTCCTGATGGGAGGAGGAAGCCAGAACTGTCTCTTAAGTCTGCGGCGCTGTGCCTTCAGGAGGTGAAGCACTGAGATTATACACCCGGCAAAAGAACTAAAAAAATACTAAAAAATCCCCAGAGCCTTCATACTGTCTGTGTGTGTTCCCATCCAACCCAATCACCAGAATAAATGCTGGCAGTGTTGAAACTTTCCTTTCTTTAGGCTCAGTTTTAAATTTTCTTGAAATATCTGCTTTGGTTTCCAGAAATACGGCTGAAGAAATGTCTCGACGTCTTCCGAAAGACATCCAGTTGTTTAGGTTTAGAAGAAATACTTCTCTAAATGTTCAGCTTTTCATCATCACTGGATAATCCCTAATGTCTTTATATTACCAGTTCCCTCGGCACTGTTTGCTTTTATGTTTTTTAATCAAACATAAAAGATTAACAGAGAGCTCAGAAGTGGATATTACATCCGTCATTCTTGTTATTATGACCCTGCAGAGTCAGCAGGTTGTAGAATATGCGATTCAGTGTCGGCGGAGTTAATATATTTTCCCGACATCTCCAGACATCTGCAGAGGATTTGGAGTCTCTGATCTGGAGGCGTTTACCTTCATTTACTGTTTATCTTCACTCCTGTTTATCAACCTGACTGCAGCAGCGATCTGCTGAGGGAATCTCTGCTGTCGGTGTCACGTTACTGTAGTGTTGATCACCGACTGGAGCTACTATAGTTCATGGAGACATCACAGGGAGAGGGGAAAAGAAGTGGTAGTCATCTCTGGTGAGAGCAGAATAGTTAGAGATTACCTGACACACTGTGTTTGTGTGCCGTTGGTGGCTGGCGTCAGCTCATTGTGCATTAATAACATTATCTAAGTAAGCTTTGCTGGTAGTTAAAGGGATATTCCGGTGTAAGTTTAATCCATGGTCTAAATCACTGTGAAACTGTGTTAGACTCCCTCTCGAGAGATCAAGTTAGCAGACCGCTAATTTACGTTATAATTTACAGAGCTTTATCAACCTCAGAAACGACCGCACTGCAGTAAATGGATCCAAATATAAACCGCCACCAAAAAGCCACAAATAATGCTCAGAACAGCACCAAACTTCAGCAACAGTACAAATAGGGTCTCAGCAGATAGTCCGGGGCATCTAACCTCCGCTAGCTTAGCTGGATTTCTACTGTGAAGCTAAAAACAGATTTCAACTCTCCTCCATCAGCTTCCCGGTCGGGGAAGTCCCGACGCGACGATTACCGAGTGAGGTTAGAAATGCTCAATTCCGTTCTTTTCCCTGTCCGCTCTCGAAAATAACTGTTATAAACTGGCAGGTAAGACACATATGAACTTTGATTGCTTTTCCATGGAGTCATAATCATACATTTTCATCCATGAGCCGCGGAACTCTACTGCACTCGGTAATCGACTCGTCGGGACTTCCCGTCAACAGGAAGCTGCTGCAGAAGAGTGGTAAATTTAGTCAGCTTTTCAGTAGAAATCCAGCTAAGCTAGCGGAGGTTAGATGCCCCGGACTATGTGCTGAGACCCTATTTGTACTGTTGCTGAAGTTTGGTGCTGTTCTGAGCATTATTTGTGGCTTTTTGGTGGCGGTTTATATTTGGATCCATTTACTGCAGTGTATTGTTGTTGTGCGGTCGTTTCTGAGGTTGATAAAACTCCGTAAATTAGCGGTCTGCTAACTTGATCTCTCCAGAGGGAGTCTAACACAGTTTCACGGTGATTTAGACCATGGATTAAATATACACCGGAATATCCCTTTAATACACCATTTAACAACCACCACTGCTGATAAAAGTCTATCTGACGTGACTCAAGTCATATATTTCCACACACGTACAGTTTAAGCTTGCTCGCTGACCCGGAATGTGCGATGGCGACCGAATGAAACGCACCGTTATCTTGTGTAAACTTGTGCATTTCTCTGGTTTGAACATCCTTTGGGATAACGTAAGTAAACAACCAAAATATACAAACAAAATATCTAATAAAGCAACATTAACACGTTATTTTTGACCTCCTTTTGTCTGCAAACTATTTAAATGTAATGTAATAATCCTTACAGACCCATTTGCCTTTGATAAGAAGATAAATAAAGCGGGAATATTCAAGGGAAACCATGAAGAACAGATCCAAACAGACAAACCGCGACACGTCTGTCTTGTTTAATCTTTCATAAAGCTTTTACTGGTGTGTTTTTTTCCACATGTGGGCGAGCGGGTGAATGTACATCAGGACCTATTTCCAGCGTCGCCTCAGAAGCAAATTAAATGAAAAAGTCAACCTCTGCATCTCTTAGACTCTTAAATGTCAATCTGTGATGTTCGAAGTGTTCCAGGAGTTATTCTGCAGCGCTGTAATTAACTTTTCGGTGTTCTTACCCCGCAAAAAAGAAAAAACACCAGAAACCATTAGATAAACCTTTTTGCACATTTCCATTTGTTCCTGCAACATTAAAAAAAAAGCCTCATTGGATCCATGGCGTTAATGGTTTGTCGTGGGTTTTTGGACTCTGATCTAATGGTTTCCACTTCATCTTGTAGCTGTGGTTTGTAATGGTTTCCATTACAGGCTGCGTTGGTTACTAATGGTTGTGATAATTTCCAGTAGATTACAACCGACAAACCAACAAACCATTACGCCGCAGTTTGTCAGGAACCATCACAATTATGGATAAACCATTAAAACAGGTTATTTCCCACCAGCCCGGCTCATCTGCTCCCCCTTCAATTAGACTTTTTCCTAAAATTCACAGCCAGCCGCTGCACAGTTTCTTGACGCTTTTGAGTTTGAATATTTGTCCAACAAATTTCAAACCACCTTCCGAACACATAAAAAGACATTTTTCTCTGTTCCAAGTCTCTGTTATGGCCAGAATGTGGATATCCTGAAGGCTGCAAACACACAAGGACTTACTGGAGGAAAAAAATGTGAATCAAAAGTCAAAATGCAAAATCACAATTTAGTCTCCGAACTGCATCACAGATAAACTCATGTCAGCAAGTTTGATTTGAGTCTGTAGAAGTGTTTGTTGATGAACTCATTATATACTGAGAGTTTCTGTGTGAACTCTTTGTATCTTCTGAGGTGAATAATAAACGATTCGACCACATTGTATATTCTCAGTATTCTCAGTACAATTTCCTGCCAGTCGCCGTAAATAAACTTCTATATTTCTCAAATGTCACTGACGACTCCAGTAATCAATCGTCTGTCCATTATCGTTAAGTTTTCGTATTTCTGCTAGACGGAGGACCGAAACTGCTGAAATCAAAAATACAAAAAGGAATTGCAGGAGATTTATGTAACAATCTATACAAGTTTACTTATAATAATTGCTTTTTTATTGGCCACATGTGAGCGGATTGTAACGTGACCTTCGGTTCTCGACACGAGAACCTCCCGAGTCCCTTTAATAAATGAATTAATGAATTAATGTACGATTAAATGCAGAAAAATAGAATTAAAAACAAATGTAGACATTAGTTAATTATTGAAATGTGACATAAATTGATATTTCTGTTTTTAATTAGGTAAATATGTAAAGAGAGAAAAAGGAAAAACAGATTATGACACACTTTATACATGAATTAATGGCGTGTCATCATATTCGAATCATTTAATCAGTCCTTCCGGAAAAACACAGAGTTTTTTTGTGATTGTTGCGGGGAAAAATCCTTAATTATGCGGCACGTTTTCTTAAAAGATGTGATGGAATATGCGGAATATTTATGCAATTTTATGTGATGAAATTGCGGGAACTTGCAAAAATTGCAGTTTGATGAAAAAGAGAATAAAAAGTGATTCGCCCAACACACTGTTCTCACCAGGCTACTACCTTAATGTATGGAGTCATTTCTTATTACTTCCTATGATAAGCAACATACTACATCACAGAAAGTCCTGGAATATTTAAGTTCTCAGCTTGTTTTATTTCAGACCTTAATAAACACATGGCTTAAACTTACACAACATTGATGAGTCAAACAAGTTCTGTAAAAATGAATAAATAAAATATAAAAAAATAAAATGTGCTTCCTGTTTTACAGAGGTAGCGATACAAAACAGACATCTTCTGTTAAAATAAGTGCTTCCAATGGACAAAGTGCATCTCTTACTGTAACGTACATTTACATACGACTAATATACTTACAACTGTAAGGTTTTTGAAACTAGTATGATTTTTTGTTGGCAAATGAGACTGATTTGCGGGCTTCATCATGGCTTCATCGCGGGGTTTGCAGCTTTTGATGATGTTCACGTCGCGTAATTACGTCACTTCATAACGTTCCCATGGCAACAGAGGAAAATGGCTGCTCTTGTGTGAAGTAAACGCAACATTTTTCAACTTTCTGCTAAGAAATATGTGACTTTTTTGCAACGAAAATTCGGGGATTATGAAATCATGCAAGCCCTGCATATGTTGCGCGGAAATCGGCAATTTATGCGGCGAAAGTGCGGCGTATTTGAAAAAATGCAGCCCCCGCATAAATATTCGGACTCTGGCTGATTATGCATTGAATTATGCGATCACATAATCGCGTTTTTCTGGAGGGACTGTTTAATGTCTTTATTCATGCTGTATTTTGTCAGTTCCGGTCCTCCGTCCTTTAACAGGACCTGGAAGTTTTTCAGTTTAACTTCTCTGTGAAGCTTCATCACAGCTGGATGTGCTGACAGGTTGGCCGTGTTGACCAGCTGTGATCATGCGTGGACAGACTTTTACTCTTCGACTCGCAGAGGTCAGAGCATCAAAGCTTCTCCTGAGTGCAGGATGTAGCGTGGAGTTAGTCTTTAATCTGACGGTTGCAGTTGGTTTTGCCCTTGACTCTCTTTCTCGACATTGCAGGGCTGTCAAACTGATCAGTCGTGTAACTGGAATTAAGTCAGTCATGGCTTAGTCCAGAGCCTCAGAGTCCTGTTCCTGCCTCACTACAAAGAGGCCTGGGCATTGATCCATGATCGGGTTCTGCTCATCAACTGTTTTGTTGGTGGCAGAGCAGGCAGGCAGCGGCAGCAGAGCAGCAGCTCATTTAATTAATGCAGAATTGACTGGTCACGCCGCCGCCGCTGCTGCTGCTGCAGACTCACAGCTACCTGCTGCCCCCGCTGCCACCGGAAAAAAAAAACCTTCAGCCGTGTCACAACACCACATCAAAGAGGTTTTTGAATTTCTTATGTAATTAACTCGGACCTCTCTCGGCGAGGCCATCACGCAGCTCGTCGCGCAGCTGGCGGGAGAGCGCTGACGTGTCCCCTGCGGTCTAAAAATTACCTCCATCCTGTCGGGTTTTTTGTTTTTTTTTTGACTGCTGCCTCAGTTTTAGGCACTTGCGCGATAATTGTCATCTGTCACGTTTTAATATAGACACGGGCGAGCTGAAGTTCAATATGGTTGACTTGTTGCCCATCAAACTGTCTCCTCTCATTTGGCGCTGGCCTGTATAATCATTCGCTCAGGCACCAGTGAGTTCAGAATCACATTAAGAGGAGCGCAAGAGGAGAAATGAAAAGGGAGAAAGTGAGAGGACGACGGAGACGTAAAGATATCGAGCGCGGAGGAAGCAGGAGAGTGAATTATTCGTTCTTTTTTTTTTCAGGTAACATCATTATTTAAATTGTCGTGAATCCGCTCTGTAAAACCCTTCAGAGTCTTGTTCATATTGTTTATCTCTCAACAGAAGTTATCAGCAGCTGCTCGGGTAACTCACTGCTGAGTGCTCCTCCTCTCTATAGGTCACCGTGTTCTCTCTAATAGTCATAAATATTCATTAAAGTCTGCTGATGCAAACGTTCTGTAATTTGTGTATAAAGTCTATATATATATATATAGATCAATTCTATATCTGTGTGTGTGTGTGTGTGTGTGTGTGTGTGAGTGAACCCACACCATATTGCATATTTGATTTCGCTATCTGCTGGCACCAGCTGCGAAACTATTGGGGATTTAAATATTTAACATCTTGAGATATCATTTTCACAAGCTTCACTTCACCTCTGCTGTCTGCGCACACGGCGGCTGTGGGTAAAAATCTCTGCTATACATTTGTACGTTTCAGCATATGTGTTTGCCCGACGATCTGTATCTCTGTCGGAACACACAGTGTGAGCACACACGAGATAAACGTTATTGATCCCAAACGGTGGAGGAAATCCACTGCACACACACACACACACGTAGGGGATGTTTTTTTTTTACTTTACAGTATTTATCTGCGGGATTATTTGCACTTACACATGTGGTCAGCTGTCTTTGACCAGACCTCATGTGAATTTAATGCATTTTTACACGTGACTTCTTACATGTGTCATGAATGTTACATGAAAAGTCAGATAATTACACAAGCCAATGTGTTTTTTCTGATACTTTATACAACATCTGTCTTTGTGGCATCAGTTTGTGGACGGCCTTTTTCCAGCATGACCATCCTGCTCCGAGATCTGACCTTAAATCTACAACCCAATGACCAGGAGAAATGTTTCAGCGTACTTTTCTGCAAACCAGTTTCATGCTGTGACAATGTTGTGCTTATATTTTGGATAAGTTGAGCCAGAAAAGACACTTTTCTTACAGAGACTTACATTTTACTTTACGTTACAAATTGATGTCAGTTTCATGGTTGATGGTAAAATACCCAGATGTCAAATACTGATATTTTCTGTTTGAAGCGCGGGTCGGGGGGGTTGGGTGGGAGAATCTGGAAGGCTTCCAGGGTAAAACAAAGAGTCAAGATTGATGTATTTTGATGATATATAACATATGTAAATGACGCTTTTCTTAAACCTCACCAAGTAGTTTTATGTGCGTAAACCAAACCACGACCATTTCACAACGTTATAACAATCGAAAATTCATCATATGTTCTAATATATGCCCCTCATTTGTGAATCCCTGTCTCACATCAAATAATAGCTGTATCGGTTCACAATTGTGGGATACTTCACATCTTTGTCTTTGCTAATCTGAATTAGCACGGACAAGGATGCTAATGGAGCATAAACGCAACTTTCCCACCAACAATAACGAGTCTACACAGGTGTTTTAAACATGGGAACACCCGCTAAACATCACCTTTTGACCCCATTCTCACTTCCTGTCTGGGATTTTTATCTGAAGCGTTACGTTGTAAGTCACGGACGTCATGCTTCACATAGGAAACAGTTGTAGCAGTAGAGAAAACAACAACAGAGCCATTGTGAACGAAGTGTCTGTAAAATGACAATTTTCACTGTCATCATTTGAGCCATTTGGTCCAATTACTGTTGGAAAGTCTAGAAGAGCTGCAAGATGTAAATTATTTATCCCCCTTCAAGGTAGCCGGGTGCTAGACCGCAAGTTAGCCAGCTCGGTCTACGATCCAGGTGTTTTCATAGCTGAGAAGTCGGAACTTTCTTGTGAGCAACCCGTGAGCAGCTTTCATAGGAAAGAACGGTGACCAGTAATAAAATGTCCTCGAGCAAATTCCCTCTTTATTTACACGCCAACACCAGATGTTGATAATGTGTCATCACTTCACGCGGTGGAGTTTAGCGCGATCTTACGTTCAGATCAAAGCCGAGCCGATGTGATAAAAACCTGCATCCACTGCGGAGTCAACTGACCCGGGTGTAAATACCGAGCGTACACATTCCCACTGCACACAAACGCCTGATTTATCGGGTTTAAATGGGATTTTTGACAAGAGGAACGGGGGTGTAAGTAAACACACTTCATTCAAGAGAGGGATCTGCGTCTGCAAACAATTCCTCCTGTCGAGGAGGATTAATGACGAACGGATGGAAACACACAGTTAATAAGCTGCGATCTCTTCCTCCAATTTGGACTCTCGGAGGCGTCGTGCTGTTGGTCAACTGCTGAAACTTGTTTGTCTTAATCCACAAACATGAAAGATTCACACAGATTTCTCTCTGCCGCTCGTGATCACAGCAATTCCAATGAGATGAATTGATTTGGCTGTTTGTTTTTTTTTAATGTTGGTCTGAGCCGACCTTTAATGGCCTTGTGGGTGAACGAGAGCAGAGATTCTTGCAGCCAGATATTGAAATCTTGTGGAAAGAGGAAGAGTGGAAGAGTATTTCGTATTTTACTGCATATTAACAATAACCTTTCTTCAAAAAAAGTCAATAAAAAGGTGACATTTGGCCTTCAGTGTTCTCATGGATGACAGTAAAACCACATAAATTGTCTTTTTACTTCGGGAGAAGGAGGAAATAAACTCGTCGTAAATCTTTAAACAACCAGTAAAAAAAACGGCAGTAAAACCAGTAAAACCAGCTGCGAGAGGAAGAAGTGACGGCAGGCGGAGGGCTGAATATTTCAGAGAATATAACCGTGTGCCATCTGCACAGGCATACATCTCTGAGCAGCATATACATATTTATTGTCATTTCAGATCTTTGGGTTATTGCGGCGGGGACGCCTCTGTCTGTCTTAATTTCTCTCTTGGCCGATATTTCTTTTTTTTTCTTCCCCCTCCTCTATCTGCCGCTCTCTTCTCAACCATGAGATTACCTGAAGGGACAGTGAGCTATCAGTGTAGCACACACACACACACACACACACACACATATATACGATGGAGGATACAACAACACGCACCCACCGGAACGAGCACATGTACGTAACGGAGGATGTGAGCCACACACATGCAGAGGCAGACAGTTGTGGCCCGTCAGCAGGGGCTGTTAGTTGAGCAGCACTCATTTAGATGGAATGGCCATTTCAAGCTGCCGACGTGTGTGTGTGTGTGTGTGTGTGTGTTTGCACCATGCAGTGCTTTGGGAATAAGACACTATTACCTGCGAGAGTCTATGAGAAGCTCTGTAAATATTGACAGAGAGCGAGAGAGAGCGAGAGAGCGAGATGAGGCGGCGATATGAACCCTGAGGGGGGCTGAGGATTGATAATTTAATGGTTTCACTGGGAGAGGAGATTGGATCGAGAGGAGGAGAGGAAGAGGTGGGATTTGAACCCCTCACTGTTGCCATGGCAGCCTGTGGCTGCAGACGTCCGCGGCATCTTTTTGTTTTTTGAAAGAGAAAGCACGGCGTCGCGTCGAGTCGCCGCGAGCGTCGCCGCGACTAAAGAGAATCTCGTAGAAGTGAAGAAAAAAATAATTAACTTTTTCCTAATTTTTTTTAAATTAGCCTTTGTTGCGAGTCGACTTTGCGAAAGCACTGCTGCCGCGGCGCGACTCGAGGGCGTTCGCGGGGTCGCTGTGTTTATGCGTCAGGTTGAAAAGGAGAATTAAACGCTCCCCGAGGAAAAGATTTGTGAGAATTATGAGCTTCAGTCCCACGAGGAGGAGGAATCTCATCAAGTCAACACAAACAGGGAGGTCGCAGATGTTAAATGGAAGCAGTAATTGTAATATGGAAATTTCAATACAACAATAATCCTGTCATGATCCGTTTTATGATTCAAAAACACTACGAACTTTATCACTTTCCACGTGTGTCTTCATTAGAAATAGAGGGAGAGAAAAAAAAATTTGCCGAACTCGCCTCATTTACTGCCTGTCAAGCTTCATAATCCGGCTCTGAGCGCGTGCGGCGCTCTGAGGCCGACGAAGCGCTCGAAGATTCATCACAGTTTTTTTTTTTTTTTTGATACAGTCGCTCTTTGATTTCACACATCGTTCGACAGAAAGAAAAAAAAAACAGCTTTTCTCATTTTCTGGCTCGATTTAAGCGGCTGAAACAATAAATTGTGAGATAAAGTTTTTTAAGATGCCTGAAGTCTGATAAACATCTGGATGGCAGAGAGTGATACAGGTGTTCACAGGTCAAGAAACAAACCTGTGGACGAGCTTCACACACCTGAGATTTAAAAACAGGAGAAACATTTTGAATTAGACCCGAGAAAAACAGTTTATCAGAGCAGAACTTTGTTTATTTACATTTCCACAACATTTGACTTGAGTTTTTCCAGTTTCTGCTACTTTTTCTGACAGATTTAGTTACTTTGCTTATTATCAGATTATTAATGAAAGCTATAATCATCAAATTAATTATATAAATATGACTTTTATTGATCCTCAGGAGGAAGTTCATGAGTTACGCAGCAGTATATAAAGTGCAGATCTACATAAAAGTTACAAACACATTAACACATCAATCATTACAACCCAATAATATACATATAGTTTTGTAAAATAGGCTATTCTACATATTGAGTACTATTAATTTCAGTACTTTAAGTATGTTTAGCAGCTCACATGCATTTCAAAGAGTGTGAGGCAAACAGACGGTCTTTACATTAAATAAACTTTAAAAGAAACGACAATCTCTGTGTGTAATCTCGTTACTTTCACTTAAATTAAAGATCTGAGCACTATTGAGCTGATCGTCTCTCATCCAACTTGCCTTTAATGGCAGTAATAAGTAGTAACTTATGGATATAATGCATCCACAACATGTTTATAAAGGAAATAATCATGAAAAAACAATAAAAAAATGAATTTAAAATGTATTTACAGATGAAAACAGGATAACGTCAAGATGAAACAAGATGCAATCATTTCAAAAACACGCAAAAGATGTTACCTGATATTCTTCTTGGTATTTACTGATGAAGTGAATGAGGCTGTAAAATGAGGCGGCGCTTTGGGACGGACGTAATTATTGATTTTATCGATCACATGTGAACGTTACCGTTAGTCAGCATCTCCTCTTAATGTAAACTTTTCAATATGTTTGACAGTGAATGAGCTGCGAGCATCACATTGATCTTTTTGAGTTGTTGCTCAGGAACTGATTAAGTGTGCAGCTGTTCAGGCACTTAATCAGAATAAATGTGTATTTTTGTGCTGTTTTCTCATTTTATCTTAAACTACGACTGTTTTCTCTCAATATCTGGAGAACGAGGAGGAAGCTGCTCCTGCGTCTGCAACATAAAGGTCCCATTTATTGGATTCTCACTTTGGTTTTACCGGCCCAATTTAAGATCGACTGAACCATCGCACCCAGAGATTTGACTGTGTCGAACATGTATGGTGTGTTTTATTGTCCCGTTAAAGAACCAATATCTTTCACTCTCCTGTAGTTTTATGAGGTAATTAGCTGCTGAACAATGTGTGAAACACAATAAAGAAATTCTTCCAGCTTAAAGTTCATCAGCTGCAGTTTTAACGATTCACTTCTCAGTGCTTCTTCACCCACCTACCAGTCAACAGGCCGGCCCGAGAGTCGTCTCACATCAGCAGCTTTCTCTGCTAATGAGCTGCTGCTGTGATTGTCAGACGTAGCCGAGGCTGAAGAGCTGCAGAGAGTTAGAGCTCAGTGGTCGATTCCAGGCGAGTCGACACTGACACTGCAACAATATCTGAACTATTCAGACGAGAGGGGGTTTCTTTTTCAGTGAGGATGATGAATCAGCTTTTCAGTAAAGTGCTAAAATCAACAGAAGAAACAGGATTTACTTTATTTTAAGGCAGATGAGAGTTGAAACAGGTACAAAAGCTCCAAAAGTCAAATATAGTGAATGATGAAGAGCTTTCTTGATCGCTGGTTCGGTTTATGAAGACGTAAAGAGTGATGTGGTCTGAATTCCTCATACCTGGATGTCAGTTAGCATTTTTGTACGTCCGGTTCCCTCGTCTCAGAGTCTATTTAAAGGGATATTCCGGTGTAAATTTAATCCATCGTCTAACATACCGTGAAACTGTGTTAGACTCCCTCTGAAGAGATCAAGTTAGCAGACCACTAATTTACGGAGTTTTATCAACCTCAGAAACGACCGCACGACAACAATACACTGCAGTAAATGGATCCAAATATAAACCGCCACCAAAAAGCCACAAATAATGCTCAGAACAGCACCAAACTTCAGCAACAGTACAAATAGGGTCTCAGCACATAGTCCGGGGCATCTAACCTCCGCTAGCTTAGCTGGATTTCTATTGTGAAGCTAAAAACAGATTTCAACTCTCCTCCATCAGCTTCCGGGTCGGGGAAGTCCCGACGCGACGATTACCGAGTGCGGTTAGAAATGCTCAATTCCGTTCTTTTTCCTGTCTGCTCTCGATAATAACTGTTATAAACTGGCAGGTAAGACACATATGAACTTTGATTGCTTTTCCATGGAGTCATAATCATACATTTTCATCCATGAGCCGCGGAACTCTACTGCACTCGGTAATCGACTCGTCGTGACTTCCCGTCAACATATGAACTTTGATTGCTTTTCCATGGAGTCATAATCATACATTTTCATCCATGAGCCGCGGAACTCTACTGCACTCGGTAATCGACTCGTCGTGACTTCCCGTCAACAGGAAGCTGCTGCAGAAGAGTGGTAATTTTAGTCAGCTTTTCAGTAGAAATCCAGCTAAGCTAGCGGAGGTTAGATGCCCCGGACTATGTGCTGAGACCCTATTTGTACTGTTGCTGAAGTTTGGTGCTGTTCTGAGCATTATTTGTGGCTTTTTGGTGGCGGTTTATATTTGGATCCATTTACTGCAGTGTATTGTTGTCGTGCGGTCGTTTCTGAGGTTGATAAAACTCCGTAAATTAGCGGTCTGCTAACTTGATCTGTAGAGAGGGAGTCTAACACAGTTTCACGGTGTATTAGACCATGGATTAAACTTACACCGGAATATCCCTTTAAGTTGAGTATTTTGATTAGGTTTTCAGTTAAATGCCTGAAATATGGTCTGCTGTCACCACAACCTCTACAACATAAAAAAAATAAATCGTTAAATGTCCCACAGGTTAATTATAAAGCTCTTCCGTGTGTTAAAAAACAGTTAGCGGTTGCTAACAAGTGTCTGAATGACACTAACAGAGATGTCCTGAACACGGAGACTTATCTACTCACTAGTCCGTCTTTACAGAATGACTTTAGTTACAAACTATTTATAACTCTGACTTTACAACTTGTACATTGATCAATTGGGGTGCAATGTAAAGCTCTTATTTTGAAGACAAATTCGACCTGCTTCACTTCACGCACAACTCTGTGCTTCATGTCACGTCACATGTTTAGTGGCGGCTTTTTGGAAAAGAAGGAATATTACACCTCCCTTTTAGAAAGACAAGGCGGCACATTGCAGTCTTTACCTTGCAGCAAATGTGCCACCTTTTCTATCTAAAAGGGGTTATAGATAAGTTTGTAGCTGAAGGTGCTCAACCTCAGCAAACAGCGAGCATACGACCAAAGTCCAGCACACCTGTGTAACAGTCATGTTGTTTTAGGAGCGACATCAACCGTTTTATTCCCTGAGTTGTGAGGATGTGTTAAAACAAACACACAGGTAACAGGTAAGAAATGGAGGAAACATCGAGGTGTGATCGTCTCCCAGGGAGACAATTAGACACTGCAGGTGCAGAACAGAACAAACAACAAAGTTCACAGTATAAACATTTATAAAATACATGTAATATATGAGTCACATTGTTTCACATCGCTTCACATTTCACACATTGCTTTCTTAAAATAAAGACTGTAACTGCTTCGAGTAGCTCGCACTGATCTTCCACCGCTGCTTCGTCTCTTTCCCTTTGTGATGCTAACATGTGAGGACGGAGATCCAGACTGTGTTCCACCTGTCAAAGCCGGAATAAAAACCCGACATTCTTATGTTATTTTTATCCCACAATCCTCCACTTTGCATTCTGTTTTTTTAATTTTTTTTTTAGTTTGCACGGCTTTATGTTGATCTGCAGTTGACATATCTTAGTGGACAGAGAGAAGAAACACAAACACAGAATAAGAGAGGGGATGAAAAGCATCTCAGCAGAAGTGTGATGGAACACGACATTGTTGGTTTGTCATTTGGTCGGCGCTCGGCGAGCGGCTGCCAAACAAGCCACTGATACGGTTGCCATGGAAAGAGCACTGGTTTGGTTCATGCGAGGCAGGAAGAAAATCTGATGTGCTGCCATTCTTGGATCTGTTTCATTCTTGTGTTGGAGATTCACTCGTCAAATGCGGGCACATGAGAGGAGTGGATAACTCCCGCTATCTGTCAGCTTATTCGTCGTTTCCCTCCCTCAGCGGCACAAACGTATCGCGGTTATTGTCCTTTTTTTTGCAGTATGTATGTGCTGGAGCTCCAGTCCTGATAAGGAAGGAATTAAACCCGCTGTAAATCTCTTGTCATGAATCATCATTCATATTTTACTGCGTGTTGGCATTTATATCACTATAGAAACCAGACAGAAGTGTGGTTTTTTTCTCCAGAACACTCTTCCAGAGTTTGAACTTGTTGCTTTCAGCTGTAAGTTTGCAGCAGGACATGAGAGCTCCTCCGCCTTGTCAAGAAAAAGTGAGACGTGTTCGCTTTACTCCAAAACAAACTCACCGCTGCAGTCGGCACTTTTGCTGTCAGTGGAGGAGTTTTTCAACACTGCTGCCAAGTTCTCTGATAGATTCCCACCCAAAACAATGCTTCAGTATTTGTATGAAAACAAAAAAATGGGGGAGAAACTTTTTTGTTTTGATGGCTTTATTTTTGGACAGCGGGGATCAGAATCGAACGACAAAATCAAATTTTCCACCAGATTGAAGGCGACGGTCGGTACACGATACGTGACGCTGAAAACACCCGACTGCAGCTCAAACAGAACAGAACCACCAACAGAACCAGCACAGAGCTTTTGGTTTAATATTTTGGCAGGTTTCCTTCTTTTGTCAGCGATTCTTGTGGTTTTTTTTACACTCAAATAAATCACGATATTCATCCCTCAGGCGGTCGTATGTAAATTACAAAATCTTTTTATTCTCTTCCAGACCTTTGCAGCTCCCAGTGTTACTCTGAGATTGCAAACAGCCGGGGCGTTTCCTTCTTCTCTCCCTTAAAGTCACAACGATTACATCTGATCAAAGATAACAAATGTTGTTCTGCTCCGTCCTGGGAGAACGATCCCTCCTCTGTGGCTCCTCCAAACGTTTCTTCTGTCTTTTATTTCTCCGTTAAAATGTTTTTAGAGGGTCAAAGGACGGAGGAAGTTGTTCAGTGAATCGATTTGCTGCAGACTTCTTTGTATGTGTCAAGTGAGGCTGCAGCTAACAAACTATTTTCTCGATTAACCTTTTCCTTTATATAAAAAGTGTTTCTTGATTACTCCCCTGTAGAAATACCTCATTCCACTTCTGATTACGTTACCGTGCCGTTACTTACATCGTCACCTCATTGCCTGTCAAGATTATAACATTAAACCTCACATGAACATTTTGATTTGTCTTTTATCCTCTTTATTAATGTATTGACCCCAAAATAAAACTATATTGTTGGATAAAACGAGGTCAGATGATTGTTTGGTGTGAGCGTTCATGAAAAAGGCACGTTTGTTTGATTAGTTTCTGGAATTTCACAGAAACAAGTTACTTTCTAACTTAATACGTCAACTAAAATTCGCTCAATGTGAATTTCAGTTGTCAAATAATACAACAACAGCAGCGAACCCTCTCAATGTAAAGGCTCAACGTGAGTGATGGTTGTGTGACATATTAGTCTCTGATTAGTTTTCTGTGGCTCTAATGATGAATTAGTCGGCGTGATAGAGGAGGTTTTTCTGCAGACCTAAAGCTCGTTGTTTTGGTTTCAGATTTCTAAAGGCCTGTCACACCCACACGCGTCTTGTCACTAAAGAAAGAAATGAAAAGACGTCACGTTAACTCGCTGGACTCCGTGTCCCAATTAGAAATGAGAAGGTGTAATTTGATGTGGCAAGTGCAGAAAAGCTAATAGGACTGTGATGTCAATCAAACACGGTCTCAAGTCCTCATAAGAGCTCCGATAATAATGAAAACCTCCTGCGTGGGTGGACCGTGTTTGTGCTTTAGGTGACATACGTATATCTTATATATCACAACCGCAGCGAGACTCGATGTGGTTAAATAGATTTTCGCTTGGGGGAGCTGAGAAATAGAGATATCTCTGCAGAACAGGATATATTTTGACATGTGAGGCTGAAATCCACACTGAAATATCTCAACAACTTCTTGATGGACAGCTGGGTAACTTTAACTTTCTCTCCAGTGACCATGAGGATCACATTTTGTGGGTTTTTTGAGTGAAATATCTCAACACTTACTGGACGGATTGCCATGAAATTTGGTCCAGGAGAGAGTCAGAGAGTGTGGAAGGAAGAGACTAAATGAAACGTGAGTAAAACTTTAAAACATGAACTCGTCGGTGAAAATATCAGGTAGATTTTCATCAGCCACGGTGGCTCTTTGATAGGATGTTCAGCACCTGGGTAGAAAATATGACTTTCTACTTATTTTTATTTTGGAGTAAGTGTTTATTCGTCACTGCTGAAGAACAGGAGCGAAGGTGAATCGACTTTCAATCCCGAAAGTTTAAAAGTAATCTCTGAGCTCTCAGATCAGAATCAGACGTGACTCTGGGTGGTTATTCTTCCAGGAGTTCTGGCTCTGAAACCCGACTGTCTCTCTCTGAACCGCTCAGCATGTTAGCATTGTCATTAGCATATCCAAGCCTATTCAGTCTATAGCCGTTTCTATACTGGGCAGCAAGCCGCCAATTTGGCCGTCCTTTTTGTGGCTACGTCCGTGGATTTAGACAGAAGGCGGTAAATTGGGGGTCTGTTTCGGTCCACCAATTTTTCCACCTCCATTGCTATCCAAATCCAAGCTGTCGATGTGCCGGCTATTGCGTGAGATGGGCGGAGGTGTCGATGACCTGCACTGTTGTGCGACCCACAGCCGGGGAGTTTTAAAACCAGGAAACAGCTGATCACAGCAGTCAGTCCATCATTTCATCCGTGGACGTCAAGATGAGCAACTGGACAGCCGCTGAGATCCAGGAGATGCTAGCGTCTCCTCGGTCTCTGTAGCTGTCTTCGTTGTCCGCTTGTTGTTGTAGCGGCAAGCTACTAACGGTCGCTACTTTCAAATTAAAAGCCCCCCGCTAAGAACCCAGTTCTAAACTCCAATGGGGAGCAATGTAAAGCTCTTATTTTGAAGACAAACTCGACCTGCTTCACTGTTCACGCTCAACTTCCTGCTTCACGTCACGTCACATGTTTACGCCTACCCCAGTGGTGACCAAGTGGCGGCTTTTTGGAAAAGAAGGAATATTACACCTCCATTTTAGATAGACAGGCGGCACATTGCAGCCTTTACCTTGCTGCAAATGTGCCGCCTTTTCTATCTAAAAGGAGCTAATCATAAGACCAACAAAATAGCACAACATTGTGTCCTCCGTTTGTCTACATGTGACAGAAATAACTGTATGTCTGATTTTCCAGAATCGATGAAATTAGTAAAAGATAATCGACGTCTTATCCAAACAAGATGGATTTCTAAAACAGTGCACAGATAACAACAGTCCCTGCTAAACTGCAGTAATTACAACAATGCCTGTAAGTAGCTTTCTAAAGGAAAACATCAACTCTTAAAAAATAAAGAGAGTGAAGACACGAGCGCTGAGCGAAAATTATAAGAAGCCATAAAAGAAGTGGAAGAATTTCATGGCTCATTAGCGATCGATTTCTGTCGGCACAAGCCTCCACTTGTCATCAGAGTGTGAACATGAGTGAGTAAAGTGGTTCTGCTGCACAGCCAGCGGAGAAGCTTTTACACCGAGAGGAGTCACGTACCAGCGTGAGAGGGAAAAAAACATTCATATATATATCTGTGCGACAATTAGCAACACTTAAACTTTCTCCGTATTGTCGTCATGACAACACCAAGACAATGTCGGTCAGGGTTCACGCGGTTACAAGACAACAGAAGGCGACGGCGGAGGAAAAAGATAGAGGAGGAGTCGGAGACAGATGGAGCCGAGAGAGAAGAGTCATCGGAGGGAATGTGTCGCCTCGAGTTTAAATTCATTGTAAAAAAAAGAAAAAAACATTACTGGAAATTGGGTTGGGAACTTTCCAACCAGACAAAGTCGTACAGCGTGGAAATGGAACGAGAATCACAGAAGGCGTGGGATTCGATTGGTGATTAACTATAAATAGAACTATATATAAATAAACAGGAGAAACTATAGATTTGCAGCTGAGCTTCCCACTGCAGAGGGATTTAATACTGTAATGCTGAGCAGCTCCTCTGCTCGCTCAGGCTCCTCTCTGTTGGACCATCAGCTGTCTGTGGATCCGCTCTCTCTCCTGGCTGTCGATGCCTCATCCAGACGTTTGGATTTGGATCATCGTCCCCGAGGAGCTTCAGCCTACTCTCTCCTCTCTGCCTAGTTTGCATGCTATCGTGCATCTCTCTCCATCTCTCCCTGTCCTCCTTCCAGGTCTCGGTGGTTGAAAGAAGATTGCGTGGCTCGAGTTCTACCTGCTGAACGTACTTGATCTGTACGTGTTTAGGACGTGTTTACTGTCAATTTAACGGCCTCTTTTATCAATTCAGCAATGCAGTGACAAACTGACACTTTATACAAGGAAATAAACACTTTGCTGTTTTGCATTTGATGCTGAATTTACAAGAAGGTACGGATGATTGAGAATTTACTGCAGCAAAGTAACGTCAAGTTTTTAAGTTGCCCCCTCACGCTACAACTCCCAGAATTGCACAATTTTGTAAAGGAGTCTGGGGATATTGCAGAAATCGGACAGTGTGCAATCCATTCTGCCTGTTCTTCCTGTTGCAGTCCTTCAGTGTAGTCCAGGACACATTTGTGCACATGCTGCTGAAATAATGTGGTCACATGTGGCAGAGATCTCTGAATGTGCTCTGAGCGATCGGACCTCAGGGGGGAAAAAAGCTTTGCAACCCATCTGCCAGAATAATTGTTGGCAATCTCCATTTCTGCAAATATGTTCAAACTTCACTTTTGTTATGTAGCAACTTCTCAATTTGTATGTTTGTGACGACGCTGTGTTCATCTCCTGGTTAGGTTTATGGCACAAAACCCCCTTGGTTAGAAATATCTGGTTCGGTTCCGTCAAAAAGTTGGCAGGAAAATCTCCTGACGCCGCCTAAAAATATCCACCGGTGTCGTGCTTACACATGTTGAAACGCCGTGTTTGAACGGTGGCCTCTGGCTCGACAGCTGTCTCACCTCACTGTCACTCCACCACCATCCCCTCCACCTGCCAGACGGAAATCAGCTCATAATGTGAATGTGGTGTGACTCATAGACAGCACGGATATGTTGCATCTTTCTAGTTTCTTATAGCCATTCTCAATTTCTATCTTTTTGATAAAGATATAAGTGTCTCTCGCTGGGTTTAGGCACAGAAACCACTTAGTCTGGGTAAGGAAAACATCACGTTTCAGCTTAAAATATCTGTCTTGGTCATCACAAACGCAGCTGGAGATGTCGTGGCATCTCGTCAAAAGATATCCAGCTTTTATCACTTCATACACGACTGGAAAACATCCGGAAGTCTCCTCAAAATATCCAGTAGTTTCACAAAAGTTGAAATAAAGTCTTGAATTGTGTTCACTGGCTGAGCAGCCTTCTTCCTGGTAACTCCGTCATCATCTCCTCCACATCCTGGTTTAAAAGTCAGGTCACGAACACGGTAAAAGAAAGTGATGCGACACGTACTGTCAACGTGACCTTATCTATGTTTCGCAGAGAGATAAAACACCATTATTTTATCAGGTCGACTGGCCTGTGAGTCAGTGTCCGGTTGTGAATCCTGCTGATGAAAGCACAAAGTTGCATAAACTTTCCTCAAGTAAGTCGTGAGCGTTACAGAGCATTATACATAATTCCTGAGGCTGCAAAACGGCACAGTGAGCAAAATGCCGGGGTGATATAAGGTTATGCACACAGAGTAAAGCAAAGCGAGATCGTGCAATTACCGCCTCAATGGCGCGGAACAGCAGGGGAGCACTGCCACGGGGGTTGGACACAAAAACACGAATACCCGCTCTGTCTAATGTATAATACAACAATACAACAGCTGGGAAGCCAATGCTAATTCTACAAGCCGATAATGTTCAGCTCAGGTTGGGACTGTGACACAGAGGTGACACCAACACAAGGTCGTCTGCTGCTACAGACACGTCTATTATACTTTAACAAGCCGTGTCAAAGTCTGGAGCGCTCTGTAGATGTTTCTTTCATGAACACTGGTGCTTCAGATGAATGAAATAAACAGGCCTTTACATTAAAGCACGTATTGAGCCTTTAAGGCTTCAGTTGAAAAGTGTTGGATTGTGGCTGCAGGTCAGATTTTACCAGCAGACTTCTTTTATGTTTGTACTTTTCATGACCTCGCTCGACAACTTTTTCAACTTTAAGTAGTTATTTCTATTTCTAAATAGCCGTTTTTAGACAGAGCACCAAGCCGCCAATTTGCTCGTTCTTTTGCCCGTCCTTTGCCGCCCTTACCTTGGAGCAAATGTGCCGCCTTTTCTATCTAAAAAGGGCTAATGATTATAGACACAAACATGTCAATTTAAATGCTTAATATGTCATTTCTACCTACCAAAACAAAACAAAAGACATTCAGAGAGTGTTTTGTGGGCAGAGCCGGGTGGAGCCAGAACTTCGGGAGGAATAAACAACCTGGATTCACAACGATTGGACAAGGAAAACTCTTTAAAGGTGGATTTATCTTCACTCCTGTATATCGACCTGACCACAGTAACGATCTGTAGAGCTGTACATCCTGTTAAGTGTTTTATGTTGACTGCTGAACCAGAACTGGAGGGGAAATGTACTTTACTTATTGAATGAGTCATTACAGAGAGGAGAGGGGGAAGTGAAAAGAGAACTGGAGGTAAAGTTTAGTCTTGTTTGGGCGACTTCCTTCTACCAGAGGTAGCGACCAACGACTAAATGAAACGCACCCTCACCTCAAGTAAAGGTGTGTATTTCTACATTGTTGGAAATATTTGGAAAAATGTACGCTCAAGTTGTTTTTAGACATTTTAATGCATAAATCCTTCATATTATATCTACAGCAATAGGATAGTAAACTATGGATTTCTTTGGTAAGTAATATTTTGTATCACACACAAAGTTGTTTGTCGACTTCTGTTCTCATAATCCATTTACAAAGCATATTTAAAAATATATACACGACTGTTTGCTCGCTGTCAGTAACCTTCAGCAGGAATGTTTGAATGTTGTGTCCTCGCATGAGATTCAAACAAAATCAAAATGTTGCTCCAAAGTAGTTGTTGTAGTTGTCAAAAACTCAACATGGCACCTTTAACAACAATCACAACTAGCTGAAAATCATGTGTTTGCAGACCTTCAGTGTTTGAACTTCTCACCTTGCTGCAGACGTTGTTGAGATCCTCACCTGGACGTCGCTGCTGGTCGCGGTCAGAGGTTCAGCTCTGTTTTGAAAGTATGAAGTTGGTGAAACTCTCCATATCGGCGCCTTGCCAGCAAAAAAATGTTGCAGCTTTTTAAAATCTTTCTGGACTCCAGGTTTGTTTGATAAATCTTCTCCCGCTCGCAGTAATGAAACTCAACAACTAGTCGAGTGGAGCAGCCGCCTCACTCGAGTCATTACTGCAGCCATTTTATTCATTTTATTCATTGAGTTGTCATACAGTGTGTTCACGCCTGAGTGCGACTCGTCTGCCCTGTGGGCCACTGTAAGGTGAATTGTGGGCGCCTCGGCTTACGGCTGAGGGGATTCTTGGCGAGGCGGTCAGGGTGAGGGGGAAATGAAGTGGCTTTTGATAAGAAACAAGCATGCGGCCCGAAGCAGCGTGTCGTTCTGAGACCACACGGGCAGCAGAAGAAGAAAAATACTGATCACACAAACCAGTCTTTAAAAATAAATTAATACCAGTCTTTAAAGGTTTGAAGATTTACCTGTGGACAGACAAAACATCCTTCTGAATACCTGCACTGGGTTCATAGGGCAAAACATGTGTAAAACATGACTTTTCCCCCTCAATATCTGTTTTTTCTAAGCAGAAAATGTGTTTCCCTGTGGTTTTAACATTAGCGACATGGCTACCGCTAGCAGCCTGGCTACTGTCCAAAGCAATAAACAACCCCAAGAATCCAAAGTTGTCCTGGAAACCCTGATCTTCATGCCACAGAATAAAACATCTGGTTACATTAATAAATCAAACAAACCCGCAGGACGAGCGCCAGGCTTTGGAGATAATGTTAAGTAGTTGCCGAACCCTGTAACACGTGACATAACGCACCTTTCTAAACATCTCCGATTCATCAGAATTTGAGCCATTTGGTCCAAATGATTTAATTATTTCATCTGTAATCAAGCGGCTAAGCTGGAAGGCAGCCGAGTCTCCAGTGCAGATGTTCCTTGGACCGAACAATGCAGAAGATCCGTGTTATTCTTTACCCCGCAGTTGAACTTTATTTTGGCTTCATGCGCCCTTCATCCACCTCCAACGCTGTTTCCACATTTCCCTTGTTAGATCCACGGTCTCAAGTCCTGGCGCTGTCCATCGAGTGACTTTCCATCTGTTGACCCTTGTTTTACCTCGGTTTCTATCACCCTCCCTCTTCACCTTCTCTGCCTCCTCCATCAGTGGGTGTCTTTTTTCTTTGGCTCTTCAGAGTTCCCACAGTTATTCCAGTTGTTCAACGGTTACCTGGGGAGAGCGGACAGGAGAAGGAGTGCCTCCTCCGTTTGGCTGCGCAGCGGAGAACGCAATGCAGCTGTGCCGTAAATCAACCTTCAGGGGAAGTCCAGCCCGATGGAGACTGAATAGCACAGAGGTTTAAAGGTGTTTATTGTCAGTTTAAAGGGATATTCCGGTGTAAATTTAATCCATGGTCTAACACACCGTGAAACTGTGTTAGACTCCCTCTCGAGAGATCAAGTTAGCAGACCGCTAATTTACGGAGTTTTATCAACCTCAGAAACGACCGCACGACAACAATACATTGCAGTAAATGGGTCCAAATATAAACCGCCATCAAAAAGCCACAAATAATGCTCAGAACAGCACCAAACTTCAGCAACAGTACAAATAGGGTCTCAGCACATAGTCCGGGGCATCTAACCTCCGCTAGCTTAGCTGGATTTCTACTGAAAAGCTGACTAAATTTACCACTCTTCTGCAGCAGCTTCCTGTTGACGGGAAGTCCCGACGAGTCGATTACCGAGTGCAGTAGAGTTCCGCGGCTCATGGATGAAAATGTATGATTATGACTCCATGGAAAAGCAATCAAAGTTCATATGTGTCTTACCTGCCAGTTTATAACAGTTATTATCGAGAGCGGACAGGGAAAAGAACAGAATTGAGCATTTCTAACCGCACTCGGTAATTGTCGCGTCAGGACTTCCCCGACCCGGAAGCTGATGGAGGAGAGTTGAAATCTGTTTTTAGCTTCACAATAGAAATCCAGCTAAGCTAGCGGAGGTTAGATGCCCCGGACTATGTGCTGAGACCCTATTTGTACTGTTGCTGAAGTTTGGTGCTGTTCTGAGCATTATTTGTGGCTTTTTGGTGGCGGTTTATATTTGGATCCATTTACTGCAGTGTATTGTTGTCGTGCGGTCGTTTCTGAGGTTGATAAAACTCCGTAAATTAGCGGTCTGCTAACTTGATCTCTGGAGAGGGAGTCTAACACAGTTTCACGGTGATTTAGACCATGGATTAAACTTACACCGGAATATCCCTTTAAGTTTTAAAGACTGCATAGGGTTAGGTTGTGTAATGCTAACCTGTTAGCTGCTAGCTGCTGTATTAACCAGTGTTCAGCTAGCACTATGCATTAGCTTGCCCAGAATTGGTGTTTCTCCTTCAGGAATTGTATCATGAGAAATGTTTTTGTTTACTTCCCCCCCAACTGTGACAAGATGTCGCCGCGGTTCTGCCAAAAGTTTTTAGTAAGAGACTGGAAGTTGAAACTCGTCTTGGAGGTAAACACTTCTGAACAACACTATTATATTCAGCCGTATTATTTTTATGGTTAACATATCTACAATTTCACCTTAGCAGAGGAACACAACACCCCATGAAAATAAAGATTACAGAGGTAAAAAATTAACAGTGAGAGTGCGAAGCTGTCTGCAGTCGTACCGGAGGTCGGACCGGGTCAAGATCCTGCCGAGGAGCTGAAGCAGTTTGAGGAGGACGACAGAAGAGAACAGCACACTCTCCCACAGCGCTCCTTGCTACGGAACCTACACTCGAGGCAACACCGTGTTTCTTTCACTCTTCAATTGGCTCCCATTAGCAACCTCCTGACAATGAAAACACTGGCTGTCTGCTGCAATAAATCACTTCCCCCATTTGTGTTCCGGGGATGTCTGCTCTCGCAAGAGCCACATTCAGACCGGTACAGTAGATACGCACAAAGAAGAGAAGAAGTTTGACTTTCAGCAAGAGAAAAAAAAAAACATGACTCCTTAAACCTGGAAGAAAAGAACAGGAGAGAGGAAAAGAGGAGAGCGGAGCAACTATAGAGGGTTATTTCAGGATAAGATGTTTATGTGTGTGAGTCAGCCTACAGCTGCACAGTTAACCAGAGGTGTTATGATTTTATGCGTCCATGATTAAAATGATGCAATTTAAGAATTCTGAATAGTTTGCCATGTGTTTAATTGCCCCCGAAGAATCTCTGCAGTGCACCGGGCGCATAAATTGTGCTTTTAATTTCTTTCCCTTCGCAGCTTTTTTAAAAAACCAAGCGGCAAGTCTGAAATCATGGCGGAGCGATAGAGCCGGAGCTAAACTTTAATGGCAGCATAACAAAGTCTGCATGCTATCGAATAAACACTACAATTATGGTCAGACGCCAACTTGGAAAAGTCGAATTCTTTGCTTTTTCTCTGCGTCTGCAGCGACTTTAATGTAGTTATACTGTAGTAAAAGTAAGCAGAAATACTTTATTGATATTTGATATTTGCACCTGCTGCACAACCGTGTCCCTCTGGATGAATAAAGTTCTCTCTTATCTTTAATGCTTTTAATTAGTTAAATGGAGTCTAAACCTTTAATATATTCATGACTCTTTGGTAAAAAACCTATAAGTAGCTTAATTATGACTATTAGACACATTAGCAGTGATATTATTACTCAGTTATTTCATTAGTTTGCAGCCAGAGGCCCTGTGATAATAAGCACATGTTATTAATTTCGTCTGGTGACGTTAAGAGAAAAATCAGGAGCGACCTCAAACCAGAACGACGATCTTCAACCAGATCTCGGCGCGTTTTTTGGCAGTGTGAGATGTTTTGAAGGTGGAAAATAAAAAGCAGCGTTAAAGGCCGCGGGATGAATCGTCTCAATTAAATCAGCTGTTCTCAGCCTTGGTAACAAGTATTGATTAAAAAAGGAACAAGACGAGGATGTTGGAGCAACAGAACCGTTTTTTTCACGGTCGAGCTCAAACGATTTAGTCACAAAGTGGATCGAAAGCAAATTATTTGACTATTTCGAGTTTTTTTTCTGATTAGAAAAACACCAAAAAATCCCTCGACTATAGTTCCAGCGTCTTAATTTTGTTTGTTTTTTGTCTTGCGTGACATTAAAGTGAACACACTTGGACAAAACAAGTATTTTTGGAGGATCTCACCTTCTGCTTTTGTAAATTGTGGGTAACACTTTATATTAAAGGCCTAAAATTCAACATTAACTCTGTTCTAGCGTGCATATTAGTATATTAGTGGCTGCTGGGATGTTCCCTAGCATGTTGTGTTAATTAGACAATGGTACGACCGCCTTATACGGATCATAATTCATATAAAACGTACTATTAATGAGCAGTAATTAGGAGGTTATTGAGATGAAACTCAGATTAAAGCATTAGTAAATGAACAAAAAGCCATTTAGCTCCCATCATGCCTGCTAATAGGCAACTAATGTTCAACATGTGATGTGTGTTTTCATAATAATTCTAAAAATAAAACAGATAAATCGACAGTCGCAGCCCTCGTGAGCAACACGCTTTCAACTTTCCTCCAGGATCGTACTCACGCTCTGCTCCCTTCACCAGCTCCTCTCTGGCTGCGTGTCTGTGTGCTGTTCGGCGCCGGCCCGGCCCGGGTCGTGTGCAGCGAGTTTATTTGAGCTTGTTTGAAGAAAGCGGCTGCCTGCTGCTGCTGCTGCTGCTGGGAACGAGGTTGATGAGAGCGCTGAGGCTGAACCGAGCGGTAAAAGTGCAAACAATGAGCTGAGGAGAGGCTAAAAAAAAGTTTGCAGACGCTCTCAACTGTTGTTCTTCTTCCACATTAAACACTGATTTCATTTTTAAGGCTACAGAAATGTTTTAATATGTAAGAGTAGTGGAGCTTAACTCTGAGCGTAGTTTGGGTTGACACCATTATTTGACCTCCTATTGTCCCATTTCCACAAAATGGACCGCGTCCTTGCTGCTGAAGGTGTGTGACGGAGTGTGTGTGACAGAGTGTGTATCTAAGTGTCCGGCAGCCTTTGTCCCTCAGCACTCAGACTTCCTGATTGCTGTTATTTGGTCAGCCATGGCACCAGCTCGCTGCAATTTACAAGACGCAAGAGGTTGTGTGTGTGCGTGAAGAGAAAGAAGAAGAAGAAGAAGAAGAGTGAGGAGGAAAGAGAGAGGAGAAGAGTGTGGCAATTTGCAGCCAGCACACAATTGTGTGTTCTCCGAATGTGTGTGTGTGTGTGTGTGTGTGCAGACAGTTCAAGTAGCAATTTGGAGTAAGCAAGTGTGTGTGCGCGCCCCGTGTGTGTGTGTGTCGACAGCTCCAGCAGCTTTTCGAGTGGCTACTTTGATGTCTGACCCACTTTGGCTGTTGCTGAGTATAAAGCTATTTATTTAGTTTTGAGTGTGTGTGTGTGTGTGTGTGTGTGTGTAAAGCTATTTATCTGGCGGTGGACTGGGAGGGTTTTGCTGTGTGTGCTGTTGGACCCTTCAGCATCTGCTGGTGGAGACAGCAGAACATCTCACGCTCCGTCTCCTCCTCCTTCTGCTTCCTCCTTCCATCTTCACTATTTTTTAACTTCCTCTTCCTCTCCTCCTCCTCCTCCTCCTCCTCCTAATGTAAAGTCTTCTCCTCGTCATGCCTCACGTCACTCCATACCTCCATCTTCTGCGTGTCATTACCTCTCTCTGATATAGCGGTTAGTCGAGGCTCTCAGCTCTGATTGGCTCAATCGTGTTAGTAGCTTCTGCAAATTACCAGATAAATCTTTTCTCTCTCTCTCTTCCAACCAGACTTCACCGCGAGGTGGGATGTTTCCAGAAATAATCACAGACGTCCAGCCTCCAGAGCTGAAACTGTTTTAATCCTCAGTTAAAGGTTCCTTTTTTTACTTCACTTCTGTTTCTTAAAGTGAAACTCTCACCAAAATGCAACCTAGGCTTTTTATGTGAATGTATCCGTGTCAAACCTTCATGTAAAAGCATAATTACGACGAAAGAGGCACTTTTAAGATTTACCGTATTTTCATTTTCGGGTCAAACTCATTTTCAATGGGAGTGCTACGGGCACTTTTACGATAGCATCAAAATCTCTATTTTTAAAACAGTAAGAAGTCTCGACACAACATGAAACTTTGCTCGTAGTATCACCAGGGTCTCTACACATGAACACGAGCATTGAGAACATTGTTTGTGTACACAGAGTTTACTAAAAAGAAGGTTTTTGAACAACTCACGTTAGCAGTAGCTTGTTCCGCTCGCCGCCGTCCTGCCAGTGGAGAAGTGTCGATCTCTGAATGTGACGTAACCTGGAGGACAGTTAAGGTGGAACGCTCCTAAAACTTAGTTCCATATAAATGCAGGATAATTCGTTAGTGAAAAACAATATTGACCTTGAAGTTGTAAAAGGAGCCTCATATGAGAAACATTGCTAAAATCAAAAGCCGGAAAAGTCACGTGAGATATCGTGTCGCGTTGTTGCCAGAAGACAGTAGTTCCACCTTAACTGTCCTCCAGGTTACGTCACATTCTGAGATCGACACTTCTCCACTGGCAGGACGGCGGCGAGCGGAACAAGCTACTGCTAACGTGAGTTGTTCAAAAAGCTTCTTTTTAGTAAACTCTGTGTACACAAACAATGTTCTCAATGCTCGTGTTCATGTGTAGAGACCCTGGTGATACTACCAGCAAAGTTTCATGTTGTGTCGAGACTTCTTACTGTTTTAAAAATAGAGATTTTGATGCTATCGTAAAAGTGCCCGTAGCACTCCCATTGAAAATGAGTTTGACCCGAAAACGAAAATACGGTAAATCTTAAAAGTTCCTCTTTCATCGTAATTATGCTTTTACACGAAGGTTTGACTCGAGTACATTCACAAAAAAGCCTCGGTTGCATTTTGGCGAGAGTTTCACTTTAACAGCATGAAATTTCTGCGTATTTAACTTCCAGCAATGATCTGTTTCCTCCACCAGCCTGATTCTCCCTGCACACCTGTGTGTGTTTAATGAGCCCGGCCCTGTTACCTGTCTGCTCTCCCTGCACACCTGCACTGCGTCTTCCTCATTAGCTCGTCGCTCATTCCAGTGTTTTTCCAGCTTTTTCCACCCGAGCAGCTCCATCTCTCCGTCTCCTGTTTTTTTTTTCCGTTCACTTCTCTCACCTGTGTTTCTCCGCCTCACTCCACCTGAACCTCATCTCGTAGTTAGTTCAAACTTTTCTTCTCTGTTCTGTTTCCTGATGCTCCCCCGTGTTTGCATGTTTCCTGGTGTTCCTGAGATTCCCTATTAATCCTCGTCAGGTGCATTTCCCTGCTCCGTCCTAACAATGGTTTTATTCTACATTGTCGTCATCGTCAACAAATCTCATGAAAGGATTTAAACAAAAACCTCCTCGTTTCTCCCACACTGGTTCATATTTCTGGCATTAAATAAGAAACATATGCTGAATAACAAACACTATCAAATGTGTTTCTTTAACTTAGGAGAGCTGCCAGTTGGTCCTTTGTGTTTTTCTTTCTCTCCTTCCTTAATGCATGTGTGGTCGGTTTTCTGGATTTGGATCAGACGGAGTCTTTACGTACGAATGTTTAACATTTCTGTTTTTTCTTTTTGTGGATTTTCTTTCACAGCTGGACTTTCTCTGGATAATCTGTCAGACTACAGCGACTACACGTCTTTTCTTTCTGGAGGTTTTTAAAGAAGTGAACTCCAGCTATTACTTTTTATTTCAGTGTCAGAAAATTGTGAAAATGACATTCACCAAAGCTAAAGGTGGCATCGACAAACAGCTCAAATCCAAAGATGTTTAACAGCGAATCCTCACGCTGGAGGAGCTGAAATCAATGAATGTTTTGGACGTTTTGCTTGAGAAATGACTCTAATCAGTTAATTGAATAATCATTTTACCTCTGAACATCAAATTCCTTAATTTCTAAAGTGATTAGGAAGCAATCATGGAAACCAGACACACTATGTTAATGTATTTGCACCGATAAAAGTCCAACCACGCCCAGTTGCCAGGATATAGTGTTGTACCAAACTTTGGCATATTATTTGCTAATTAGCCACCTTCAGAGTGAATGGTGGTGGAGTTTATAACGAGCCAAGCTGAGTCACACCGCTGGATGTTTCCAGCAGGGATGTTGGATCATCTGCACCTAAGATCGTCGTGTCTAAAACAGGTATTTTAAACCCGACCATGATGTTTTCCTGAACCTAACTACAGAATCAACGAGAAACAGACAACCTAATCTCAACGTCCAGCTTTAACTTATCTGTGGTTTTGCAGAAACGTACGTACCAGCAGAAGTTGGACGACTGACTCTTTGGCGGAGGAGGAAGAGTGAATTTAACCTTTGATTTCTCAAATGAAAACTTCCTCGACTGTGGAAACCTTCTCGGCACGCGTTGGGATTTGAAGTCGGGTCAGGAGTTGAAGGTAAATACACGCTTTGATCCGACGAGCTTCCACACTTTGCAATTTCACCGTCGGAGCCTCTGACCAACTGTATGTGCTGCTTCATGTTCGCTTTTTCATGTCGGGGGGAGGGAGAGAACATATTTCTCTCATTTGTCATGCAGTCAGTATTTACACCTTCTTCAGCCTCGATCAACAGCAGCAAAACGGGGTTTAATGTATATAAAAAATTCAGGTTCTCACTTTATCATTCACGATGCTGCAGTCACTTTATCGCGCCGATGTTAAGAATATTTTATAGAAGCTGTAAAAGAAGCAATAATCCACTCGACAGCTTGCTTTACTCTGATGTTAAATCAGCTAACAGGATTTTAAAAGACAAAGACTTTTTCTTCTGAAATCACTGTGGCCTCTCACGGCTTATTCTTTAATTTTCTGCTCCTGCGCTCTCCTCTCTCCCCCGCTCCCCTTTTTTTTCCCCTTTCTCTACATCTCGCTCCTGCTCTCCTCTTCCTCCTCCTCTTCTTCCTCCTCCTTGGGTCTGTGTTTTGATGTAATTGAGGAGGAGGAGGTGGTGCGCAGTTCTCCCCGACAGCACAAGAGTCCAGAGAGCGAAACCTCTAATCAGCGATGTCAACAGCTGACGCTTTGCAGCGCCGGTGCCGAAGACCGACTTTGTGGACTCTTTGTGCGATGATTGTTTGAGCTCCTGACACCCAGATGACACTAATTTCAGCAAAAAGCAACAAAAGACAGGAGCCGTGAAAATACATCTCTCCGCCGACCACTGCTGTTACTCCTTCCACGCTCTCTCTTTTCGGCGTTAGTGATGCTCGAAGCGATGAAAAGCTCGAGAGGCTGAGCTGGAGATGTGAAGCTTTCACCCCACGCCGCCTTTTTAATTTTTTTTTTTGACTCCTTCGACGAAAACAGGCTGTAACAGGAAATGCTCGAAACTCGTCATATAATGAGCGAAACCTTCCGTCAAGCAGCTTCGCTCCCATCGCGGTGATCTTCGTTTGGTGCATTAAAGGGATATTCCGGTGTAAATTTAATCCATGGTCTAAATCACCGTGAAACTGTGTTAGACTCCCTCTCGAGAGATCAAGTTAGCAGACCGCTAATTTACGGAGTTTTAGCATCCTCAGAAACTACCGCACGACGACAATACACTGCAGTAAATGGATCCAAATATAAACCGCCACCAAAAAGCCACAAATAATGCTCAGAACAGCACCAAACTTCAGCAACAGTACAAATAGGGTCTCAGCACATAGTCCGGGGCATCTAACCTCCGCTAGCTTAGCTGGATTTCTATTGGGAAGCTAAAAACAGATTTCAACTCTCTTCCATCAGCTTCCGGGTCGGGGAAGTCCTGACGCGACGATTACCGAGTGCGGTTAGAAATGCTCAATTCCGTTCTTTTCCCTGTCCGCTCTCGATAATAACTGCTATAAACTGGCAGGTAAGACACATATGAACTTTGATTGCTTTTCCATGGAGTCATAATCATACATTTTCATCCATAAGCCGCGGAACTCTACTGCACTCGGTAATCGACTCGTCGGGACTTCCCGTCAACAGGAAGCTGCTGCAGAAGAGTGGTAAATTTAGTCAGCTTTTCAGCAGAAATCCAGCTAAGCTAGCGGAGGTTAGATGCCCCGGACTATGTGCTGAGACCCTATTTGTACTGTTGCTGAAGTTTGGTGCTGTTCTGAGCATTATTTGTGGCTTTTTGGTGGCGGTTTATATTTGGATCCATTTACTGCAGTGTATTGTTGTCATGCGGTCGTTTTATGAGGTTGATAAAACTCCGTAAATTAGCGGTCTGCTAACTTGATCTCTCGAGAGGGAGTCTAACACAGTTTCACAATTTGTTAGACCATGGATTAAACTTACACCGGAAAATCCCTTTAACATTTAAAATAGCACTAAAGCGGTCACAGGTGTGCGTTTATTGATCTCAGCCAATCACCGATCACGAGGATTCTCCATTTCATTCGTCGTCATCAACAGATCTCGCGCTCGCTGGTGTTTCCGGTGAGCGTCGTCTGTCGAGTTACGATATTTTTGTTTTACTGAAATCATCTCGCATCTATTCTGTTGTGTTGTGTCGGTCGTCAGAAGGGAAGAGAGCTGATAAATGAACAGCAGTTAAATGAGAGCCAGAGCTCAGCACTGTCATCTGTAAAGCTTTAGCTCGGATGTCACAGTTCAATCACTATGGATTACGGCTTTAAGTGCAGCTGTCTGCCAAAATAGCCTCTCTGAGTGTGAATGTGTGTGTGAGCTGTATGATTTTCTATATATACAGAGAAGCTTTTCAGTCTTTTCAGTGGTTAAACCTGCAGGACGGAAGAAATTGTGTTTAAATTACGTTTTAAAACAGATCAAATGCAAGATGATTAGTAGGTTGAGCGTTTTTTTCCACAAAGGGTTATTTGACACGTCGTTGAAGGCCTCACGCTGAGCCGCGGCCGAGTCGAGAGCGAAGAAAAGTCCCATTACGCGCCGCGTGTTCGCTGTCAAATGTGACCGACAGACAGAAAAGGAAACAGCGGAAACTGAAGAGAGAGGGAGAAAAATAAGAAGTAGGGAAAGAACTCATGACAAAAGGAGAGTGAACAATTTTCTTTACAAGATGGAAAAACTCCCCGACTTTGGAGCGAGGCTGAAGTCTTTTATTTCGTCCGGTTAATGACTGGAATTATTCGTGTCGGAGGAGGAATTCATACGCTTTGCCGTCTACTACTCGCTCGGACAAAGTAGCGGTGTCGCGCTATGAAACGCTCGTCTCCGTGTAAGAAGTCCTTCATTTTAAAGATGTATTGTAATTTGTTTCTGTATTAAAATGTTCCAGCCCAGAGGAATCTGTCATTTTATCCAAGGTGGCGATGTATTTCGTGTAGTCGTCTGTCGCTTTAACTTTTCTGGAGAGAGTCAAGGAGCATCAGAAAAGATGGAAGGGTCATTACGTCGCTGAATATCATGACAGAACCGGGTCGGTCCGAACAAATGTTGCTGAAGAGACTGAACTTCGAGGGACGATACAGTTGTTAATCGTCGCTCTGAGGTGTCTTCTCTCCTTTTCTGGAGGCGTTTCTTCGTCAGTTCGGCAAGTTAATGACCCCTCCTTCATTCAAGGAAGTCGCGAACGTAACATAAATAAAATCTTAGAACGTCACCTTCTCTGTGAACATCTTAAACTATTTAAATATTAAAAAAGAAATGTGAAAACGTGCAAATTAATCTCGCAGCTGGTCGATGTGGCAAATGCTTTACTTGTGTTACTTTGCGAGGCAGCTCAGTTTGCCTGATTATGTGATCATGAGATTCCTCAAATCCATCTCGCCAGGCTTCAAACTACAGTATTCACTCGTGGCAAAACCAATCAGTGTCAAGAGAGCAGACAGACAGACGGAGAGAGAAAGAGAGAGAGACAGGAGGAGGACAGACTCGAATGAAAGAGACGGTCGGCCGACAGATCTGTTGCAGAGCATTTAATCAAAATAAACCACAGGAACGGGAGAAATGAACAGCGGGATCAGAGGAGCACAACAGATGATTCGACAGGGAGGAAACTAAAGACTGGACTCACGTACAAACTGAACTAATGAGGGGATGAGGTGCAGGTGGAGGAACGCAGGTGAGGGGAATGAGAAGAAAAGCAGCTGATTGACTCGGAGGAACACCGGAAACAGAAGAAAGAAGACGATGCAGAGCAGCTGTGGAGGGAGAAAACATCGATTTGAGCGCTTATATTCCTGCTGGTATGAGTGAATATCTATATAAATTACTGGCCTTTAATTTTAAAATGATTTGTCCATGTTTTCTGTACCTGCAGTGAAAGTTATCTACGCTTTAGTACAACACTTCCCTCTGAAATGTTGTAGTATGGACGTATAAAACTGCAGAAAATGGAAATGCTAAAGTAAAGTACAGCTTTCGAAGTACCTCAGTAAAATAAAGCACGGCGCTGAAGAATCCAATGAAGCAGAAAAAGAAGGAAGACTCGTTACGTCACTGAATCTCACTTTGCAGCCGGACTCTGCAGTCTTTGGGAGATCCACAGAGAAAAATAACACCTACTTTCGTTCCCTAAATGACTGACAGGGCTGATAACATCACGACCAAAACAGGCGTTTCTTCATCAGAAGTCACACGACGTCGATATGTTTGGTTTCTCCGTGCATCTCCCATAGACTTCAATAAACCCGTCTGGCCTCAAAGAAAGATTCAGTAATATTTTCGCCACTTTCCACTTTTTCTTTTCTGGACAAGTTTGTAATTTTCCCCTCATCTTCGGGTCCCCACTGTGCCACGACAGCCGCCACTGTGAAATGGATGAAGAGGCCTTTCAAGCAGGGCTAATGTCAGTCTGAATACAGTCATCAAAATTAATACTTTCATGAATTTATTGCACTCGTACGTGTCGTAACAGAGTGTTTTCTAAAGGGAAGAAAGAACACTTGATGGGAAACAGTTGAATCAGTGACTAAAAGACGAGTCGCTGCTGTAAAACCTTAAAAAAAACTGACAGCGAGTCACGGAGGGAACGACTTAAATGATGTATGTTTACAGACGAGGTTTAATGTCTCTCACCATATTGTCGGAAATCTGTGACTAACAGCTGGTCTGCGTTCACCAAATCCCATCAACACAACGGATGAGCAAAATGTCATCGTAACTCTAAACCACCAAAACAAAAGTCCAGGTTGTTAAAGAAAATAAGAAAAAAAGATGCTGTTAAGATAAAAAATGTCAAGTTTCCAGCTGCAGAAAACATTCACGGCTGCATTCAGACGAGAGAACCAACGGCAGCCAAAACAGTGACGGAGAGACTCCGACTGCAGGATGAGAGCAGTCGCTATGTTCCTTAAAAGCATATTACAAAGTAAAGCCACTTACGGGACTGACAATCAGCACATAAATGTCACATCAGGTGAAAATGTTGAGGCTCCACTGAACCGGCGTGCAGCTCTCGGCGCTCTGGCCGGTTCATCCACTCAGCTCCTGAACCGTAATCACTCCTCCGCTCGCTGGCCGGCGTGATCGCCACCTGTGCTGACAGCGCTGGCAGCGGCTCAGCAACGCGCGGCCAGGAAAACGCATCAGCATTTCATCACTGAACTATGATTAAAAAAAAAACACACGCTTTCCACTTTATTTCGTGGCGCGACGATCGGAGAAATCTTCATTTCACGGCTGCGAGGTGCCAGCGTAAACAATAAAGCTTTCGGTTTCACATTTAAAAAACGTGGCACCTGTTGGCGTTGTGTAGTTCCCCAGGTTGTTGAGTCTGAAGTGTCACAGTAACATCTGTGATGTGAAATGTTTTGTATTAAACAGAAGCAGAACTGTTGTTTTTATTTCACTAAAGAAACAAAAGGGCGTCGTGAACAGAATCATGATCGAACGTGAAGAGATGACACGTGTCACAGAACATGATGCAAAGAAAAACACCCAGAACTCAATTTTAATTTACTTTGCAGTTTATTTAACAAACATAAGTTTATTTTAATTCTCATGTTTAGGGTTTTATTATAATTGTTCATTTAATCCAGTCGTCAGAATAAATGCTGGTGATGATTCTGCAAAAGATATGTTGCAAGTTTACGTTTCTTTACTTTCATTTTGTATTTTTATTTTATGACGTAACAAGGCTGTGCTTATTCTCCGGTTAGGTCGTGACATAAAATACACTTTCAAATAGTTCTTCCAAGGCTCTGTTCTGGCAAAAAAGGTTAAAAGGCCGATGTTTCGATTAAAATGTTTGTTGAAGGTGAGCTGAGTAAAAGAAGTGCCTTGGATTTTGTCTCTTTTTTGAACTTCACTGATTAAATACCAAAAAACCTGCGTTGGTCAGAACAAACACAACTAGAGATTTCCCGACTTCTCGTCAAACAACCAAACCACCAGAATAAATGTTCGCTAAGTGAGTTAAAACTGGATGTTTCTTTATGTTGCAACTTTACGTTTGTTTAGGTTGAATGTCGTGTCTCTCTCTGGTCACACCGCTGTGATTATGTTTGTTAGAGTCCAGAAAACATCACGGTTTATCTTAAAATATCTGTTTTCTTTGCCACAACTTACCTCAACATCCTGTGAAAAATAGCCACAGCACAAAAACATCTAGACGATCACCTGGTTTCTTGACAAATATATTTCTTGACAAATATATTTGTGTGACTCGAGGTGCGACACCAAGTAACGTGAACGTGATGTGACACGTTTGTATAAGACACATGTGAATGGATCAGAAGTTTGGAGAAACGTGAGGCGGTTCTGGTTCGTTAGAGGTCCGACAGTTTTACCTCTTTAAGGCTTCAATTAAACACTAATAGGCTTTCTGTCATGATGTCAGGATTCAATTGTTTTGTTTCCTGTTTTATTTTGTAAGGTTCGTCCTCATGTGTCATGTTGTGTTACTTCCTGTCTTGTCTTATTTTCCCTCCCGTGTGATTCCTCCTGATTAGTTTCACCTCTCCCTGATTAGCCTCCCGTGTGTTTTCCCCTCCGTCTGCTCGGTGTTTGTTCCTCGTGTTTCATCTACGTTCCTCACGCTTCATTCAGTTTTTACTTGATCCATCATTTGTCTGGCTGGAGTCTCCATATTTTACTTCGACCATAGGGTGACCTCGATCCTCGTTTTTGGTGTCCTGCTATAAAAACAGTGAAGTGAAATACTCCTGTGCCAATAAAAAGACGATGTCGCAGAGCCTCTGGTAAAGACTGAAAAGACTTTTACAGATAAATTGCCAGAAATGCATCCACAACATCACAACAAACATCTTTTTTGTTTCAATTTTTTATTAGAGACAAATTACACAGCACAGTGCAGAAATACAAATGTTGCCCTATTGTTTTTTCTTTTAAGATAACAGGAACAATGAACAATGTCTCCGCATTAAAAGAAGTAAATGACTTGTCTAAATAAAAAAATAAGACAATAAACTGTCGTGTGGACACAGTCTGGTTGTAGTACACTCTGCTAAAGAAAAGAAAGAGATAAATAAAATAAAACCAAAAAATAAATAAAAAAAATAAATACAAAAATCAATACAAACCTAATCAAATGAGACAAATAAATTAGTGGCAAAATAAAATAAACATGCATAAATAAATCAGTAAAAAAAGGGGCAAGGGGGGATGAGTCCGGGGGCAGAGTTGGGATGGAATTAAATGGAATGGAATGGAATTCCATTTCCGAAAAAATGTATTGGAACGGCCTTTCACTGCAGAAAATATCTTCTCCAATTTGAGAAAGAACATAACATCCTTGAGCCAGAGGGATATAGATGGAGGTTTAGGAGACTTCCAGAGGAGTAAAATTACGACGTCTTGCCAGAAGAGAAGTAAAGGCTAAAACTTCTGATTGTAAAGGGTTAATGCCAAGTTGTGCAATAAAAGGGTCTGTCTTTATTTGGGCGCCTAGAGCCTTTGTCAAAATCATAAAAAAATCAGCCCAAAATGTGTGTAATGTGGGACAGAAGAAGAACATATGACTTAGATCACACTGGTCTGGAACATTAGGGTATATTTCAGATAGTCTGGATTTGCTGAAATGGGTTCTGTGCAGTACTTTGAACTGTATAAGCTGAAGCCTGGCACAAGGAGTAGCTGAGCGTATACAATGTACAGCCTTATTCCAAAATTGATCTGTCAGATTTGTGCTAAGCTCACGCTCCCGAGCGTTTCTGGTTTTGAAAACTGAATGAGTGTCAAGAGCCATGAGCTTGTCATACATTTTGGATATTTGTGATTTCTGGAGGGGTTTCAAGGTCAGGAGGTCGTCCCACGGTTGATTAACAGGTAGGGAGGGGTAACAAGGAAAAAGAGAAGAAACAATGTCTAATTTGAAAGTAGAGAAATAGATGGGATGTAGGTAAGCCGTCTTTAAAGAGGTCTCTGAAAACCTTAATACCTCGACTTTGCCATAACTTGTAGGAGGTATTCGTAAAAGATGGGGGGAGTAGATGATCGTGCATTAAGGGCATCAGAGTAGACGCAGACAGAAACTTAAAGTGGTGCCTGAACTGGATCCAGATCTTTAGGGTAGAAAGTACCAAAGGATTCTTTGTGAAACTGGAAGGACCTGTAGGCAATGAGGAGGTGAGTAAGGCAGCAGGTGAAGAGGATACACAGGACTGAGTCTCAAGCTTACACCATAACACCTGTGGAGATTGAAGCCAGTAAGTCAGTTTAGAAATCAATGGAGAAAAGTTTGCAGAATAGAGAGCGGGTGAGGTGCGGGTCACATTGATCCCCAACAAACATCTTTTTAATGTCAGATAGAGCGAAGAGGACGGAGAGGAAGAAGACCGGACAGGAAGAGATGGAGGAGGAAAAGGTAAAGACATGATTACAGAGTCTGCAAACATCAGCACTTTTTATTGTCCCCATCTTTCATTTCATAGATAATAACATATTATATTTTAATGATATATTGACCTGCTAGAAAATGGAAAAGTCCCCGTTTTTATGTCAGAAATCTGGTCACCACCACAAAATTAATGCTGTTTGCTTGTGCAGAGCCCATAAAACATATAAAACATGTGTTATCAGTGCTTTATGGTCCAGTTTATGGCAAAAAGGACAAGTCACCACGTCAATATCTTCATTATTTCCACACAAACAGCAGTGAGGTCTGCGGCCTCCCAAAAAATGAGGAAGTAAAGAGGATTTTTAGCCCAAATATCTCTCATATTGTCAAAAAAAGTCATCTATAACACATTCAGTGAGCAGAGCGACTATAAAACACTGTTTCAGATCATTCCTCGGACAAATGCTTCAGGTCGATCGCGGCCAAATCAAGATCCTGATCGCGATTCGTCTATTTTCAGACTGCAGCTCAAAGTCTGATGGAAGAGGACTAAAAGATGACTTCCTCTTTTCTAATACTTGTTCTTGTGGAATAAAGTGTTTCTTTGTGTAAATCAGTAAAGAAATTGTGTGTGTGTTTGTTTGTGTGAGTGTACTGTAGTTTGTCCTGACAGAAATTAGACAAATCCAGAATACTTGGTAAGATTTTGAGTTTTTGTGACAAGATAAACCTCATCTCTGAACTCTGTTTCTCTCAGAGAGATAAAACACACACATTTACATCTTGTTTGTGTCGTTTGTCAGCTCTTATTGTCAGTTTCTTAGAAGAAATCAACATTTTATTGGTTACTTGAAAAGACAAATTCAGCCTGTTTCTGTTGTAAACAATTTTACATTTCACTTTTCTTTTGTGGCAGCAAAACAGAAACTACTGACAGATTAAATTTGTCTTCCTCTAAACTTTTAGGTCAGGCTCAGTCTGAACATTTCTCTCTCAACAGCCTAACGTATAATTCAACCCTCTAAAATAATATCCGATGTTGTGTAACAAGGACACATTTTCAAATGTTTGCATCAGATTTCCAGAGACAATCGTCCAAGTCACCGGGACATAATGTTGGCAGGTTGTGTCTCAGACACGTCCAAGTTTCTTACGTGTGAAATTACAGGATATTTTTTGACGAGGGCCGACAGCTTTCCTACGTTTGTCAGCACGACGCCACCTGATATTTTTAAGGAGGAACTCGGGACAGTTTCCCATTTTGTTGCAGCCAAAACACGGATATTTGTCACATGAAGTTTCAACCAAAAAGAGGTATTTTAAGCCAAATCATGATGTTGTTCTGACCCTCGTTTGAGAGAGCGAGAAACAGGAACCTGAACCTAAACAAACATAAAGTTGGAACGTAAAGAAACGTGACGTTTTAACCTATCTGTAGTTTTCATAAACGTATTTTGCAAACATTTATTCTGTCAAAAGAAAAACGCTCTTATATGTGGGTGAAAATGTTTCACTATAAAACCAAATTACCAAAAGTTCTGTCTTCAGTTTTATTCCTTTTCTTTTCAATCAATCCCAAAATCCTTCTCTCAATGGGACCTAACAACGTGATGATGAACACGCTGCTCAAACTCGTTTCAAACTCTTCCTCAGTCGAATGGTTTTGGTCGATCACGACAAAATCAAGATCCTGCCGGTGGTTTCTGTGTTTTGGACTGCAGCTCAATGTCGAATCAATTTGCAGCCTCAGAACTCTAAATCTGAGTCGGAGCCAGACGTTGTGTAATTGGGTTTCCGGCTTCTTATGGAGAAGAAAATAGGTGGTCAGGGAAGCTCAAGATTACTCGGTTATTGTGCAGAGGAGCCGCTGAAGGCCGCTCCCTCCCTCCTCCGTCGTATTATTCGCTCTCAACTGGTTGTGGATCCCAGGATGAGTCTGTAAAAAGTCGCTCGAGCTCGCAGACGCAGCAGCAGCAGTGTTTGAGCTGATTACAGATGATGAATCACTTTACATAGCGAGCGATGGATGTGCGGCGGAGAGGTATTCAATCCGAAATAACCTTTTGTTTCAGCTAAACAGGCGCAATAACGAATGGAGGAACGGCCCCTGCAGGCGCGGAGCGAGACGCAATCAGTCATCATAAACGAGCAGAAAAGTGGAGAGGCTACAAAACTTTTTAGTTCCTCAGCACTAAACATTGTCAGCTTTGAAATCGGGGAGCGGTGTTGACAGCGCGGTGAAAAAGGCCCATCAGAGATTCCACTGAGTCAGACGACTGCAAGATGTTTGATGAGTCTCTGGCAGCCGTGACCCATTTCTGCACAACAGCAGGAGTGATCAAAAATCTTAGAACAAATGTTATTGCTTTTCCGTTGCTTCCCTGCGGTTTTGGGCTTTCTGAGTCTTGACTTCCTGCGAGAGGAAATGTTCGCCCATCCCGAGCAGCCATTACCCAACTATCCAGAGTGTGTCGGTGCACCGCACGCGGGCGGAGTAATGCCTCAAGGAGAAAACAACTCCACCGCTTCCCCCCTCAAGTTAATGTACAGTAGCGAAGCCACAATGGAGCGAGGCTGCATCACAAGTAAAGGAAAAAAATAAAAAAGAAGTCCTGCGTGGGCAAATATTAGCAGCCGAATGCTCCAAATTAAAAGTTCTCATTATGAAAATCTGTGTACGTCTCAGTTTTTAAATCCACAAAATTGGAGAAAATTAGATAATGAAGCGTGAAAATCTCCAAAGCCGGAGATAAGAAATGTTTAAGACCCGACAGAAGACGGATTACATGCTCCTCCGCCGGCTGACAGAGCTCCATAAAACTCTTCAGATAATCTCTGAAGTCATTCCAGCTGAAGGGAACGCTGTTTTTTCAGAATTCATTGATAATGTTTTTTTACTAAAGACGTCCTCTCTGACCGAGCTGAGACCGAGAGCTGTCCAGTTATCAGTCACTGTTCGGATAAATGTGGTGGAATTTTCCCTCAAAATTAAAAGAAGTATTTGAGTAAGTGTTCCGACCATCTCGCCTCTTTTTGTAAACATTCACACGCCTGAAATTACTAACGTGATGAAGACTGTGATGTTGTTCATTCGCTGGAATAAAAAAGACGATATGTCTGGTTCTGCTGTATTGAGTTTGATCAGCTGTTGTTCTGTTGTTAAACCATCCATAATGAGTCCAACAGTGATAAACCCGGCACCTACATGACCCACAATGCAACGTGGCCATCGAGTGACATCACTGGAGGCAGTTTATCTAAGTCGGAAGTTGATATCCACGAGTTGGTATTCGCGACTTCCTGTCTAAATGGATGTTTGTATGTCGACAGCGGCTGAATTAAAGGGATATTCCGGTGTAAGTTTAATCCATGGTCTAACACACTGTGAAACTGTGTTAGACTCCCTCTGGAGAGATCAAGTTAGCAGACCGCTAATTTACGGAGTTTTATCAACCTCAGAAACGACCGCACGACAACAATACACTGCAGTAAATGGATCCAAATATAAACCGCCAACAAAAAGCCACAAATAATGCTCAGAACAGCACCAAACTTCAGCAACAGTACAAATAGGGTCTCAGCACATAGTCCGGGGCATCTAACCTCCGCTAGCTTAGCTGGATTTCTACTGAAAAGCTGACTAAATTTACCACTCTTCTGCAGCAGCTTCCTGTTGACGGGAAGTCCCGACGAGTCGATTACCGAGTGCAGTAGAGTTCCGCGGCTCATGGATGAAAATGTATGATTATGACTCCATGGAAAAGCAATCAAAGTTCATATGTGTCTTACCTGCCAGTTTATAACAGTTATTATCGAGAGCGGACAGGGAAAAGAACGGAATTGAGCATTTCTAACCGCACTCGGTAATCGTCGCGTCGGGACTTCCCCGACCCGGAAGCTGATGGAGGAGAGTTGAAGTCTGTTTTTAGCTTTCACATAGAAATCCAGCTAAGCTAGCGGAGGTTAGATGCCCCGGACTATGTGCTGAGATCCCTATTTGTACTGTTGCTGAAGTTTGGTGCTGTTCTGAGCATTATTTGTGGCTTTTTGGTGGCGGTTTATATTTGGATCCATTTACTGCAGTGTATTGTTGTCGTGCGGTCGTTTCTGAGGTTGATAAAACTCCGTAAATTAGCGGTCTGCTAACTTGATCTCTCGAGAGGGAGTCTAACACAGTTTCATGGTGATTTAGACCATGGATTAAACTTACACCGGAATATCCATTTAACAGAATAGCGCAATTAAAGTCTGCTCGTACGCTCGCAAAGAGAGATGGAAATGAAAATGGCGTCTCCAAAGTTGTGAAGTCAAGTGTTCACGACGAGCGCCGCAGTACTGCTGTGATGTCATGTGTGATTGAAGCCAGACTTTGTGGATCTTGCTCGAGTTTCCAACTTGGTCAGCCGTCCCATTTGGACTTTTCTCTGCAGGAGGTCGCTGTTTCTCAAGTTTGGAGTAGAATGGTCTTCAATGTAACTCTAGTTTTGTCTTAAAAAGTCTTAAAACATCTTTAAAGCTGCAGAAGCCCCGTTACAAACACGTCAGGACGCCATCGAGCCTCTGCGGCGGTCCCATTCAAGTGACAGTCGCGTGTGTTGTCTGTCTGAACGCGGCCTGAAGTAAGAAAAACACAAACTACACACAGCAAATCTAAAAGCCTGCTGTTGACTCGAGCACTGAGAAGAGAGAAGAGAAGCAGCATTTCAGTCAAACAGCTGAACACTGAGGTTTAAACTCGATGTTTTACACACCGAGCTGTCACCCAGAACTCAGCTGTTAACCAGAACATGAGTGAGCTGTGACAGAAACACAGTCTGTGTACACGAGACGACAGAATAAAACCAGAGGAGCGTGAATAATGAGCGTGACGTCCTTTTGTTTGCATGAAAATGTTAATTTCACTGGAGGAAACGTTTCAATTCCTTTTCCTGTCAACAGTCGAGTATTCTGTTTCTCCTTCTGTCAACCTTCGGTTGAGAGCCGCTCTCATCCATGAATCACTTTAAAGATATTTCCGTACTGAAAAATCATCAATGTTTCACTGTTGAAGCCCGGAGAGAGCGTCAGCAGCCGAGATGGCTCGTTAATGGACGTGTTTACGAGAGGTTTCGTCTCCTCGCCCCGCCGCCGCTGTCAAGGTTTCTCCTTAACATGTTTCTGAGTAGTTCCTGCGGTCGGAGCGAAGGAAGAGACGAACCATAATGCAGCGCTGCCGGCTGCACCGCGGAGCGCATTAACTCGTTCACCGTGAGGCGAAGTGTTAAGTCTGAATAAAGAGAATGACGGAGAGAAGAGTCACACACACACACACACACACACACACACACACACACACACTTTCTGAAACATACAGTCAAGTTTTAATGCCAGGAGGTTTATTATTATTATTTTGTTAAAGGTCACTGAAGCAAATTACGGTTGATTTAGTAATAAAGTAAAGTTGACTTGACTTGACACACACACACACACACACACACACACTGACATACACACACACACACACACACACACACACAGATGGATGGATGTGTTGTACACATGTCGGACACACACACTCGCTCAGCCCCCAGGTGTCGAACATGTTGAGTTTTGACGCTAATTTAGTCAATGAACATGAAGATCCCAGCTGTCTTAGAGCCTTCTGGACACACACACACACACAACACACACACACACAACACACACACACACACACACACACACAGAGCATGTGATCAGCTGAGGGAGTGTGTTCGAGTTCACAGGTTTACAGTTTTCAGTTTGAAAAGCGTTGAATATTCTCTGAACGTTTCTCGATTATTTCACTCGGGAAATCACTGAAATGTGGCGGTAAAAGGCATTGATTACAGATTTGTCTGCTGATAATGGAGCTTTTTTTTTTTTTTTTTTATGAAAGCAAGTCATTTTCGGATGATTCCCTTTTTTTTTTTCCTCCCTAAAATGAAACGACGCGACACACCGACAACAGGTCGACTGATTTATTTTCCATTTCAGAGTAATTTAGTTTTTTTTCACTCTGTGGATTCACTAGATCTGTTATATTAGCAGTGATAATATCTGCGGCTGTGTATCTGCCTGAAATTAGATTACAACGGAATAATATTAGCCAAATACTAGTTTTATCAGGATCTCAAGACGTTTCTAGGGACATGAAAAGATGCAGCGTGGACACATTTTCTTAATTGTGAGGTAGTTCTGCTGCACTTTGGAACAAAGACTGACCATTTAAAGTAAAAGGTATCGATTCACAGATTTGTCTGCTGATAATGGACTTTTTATGAATGTTAGTCATTATCAGGTGATTCTTTTTCTCCGTAGAAGAAAGATAAAACAAGACGACGAGCACGGTCGCTGGTAAAATGGTGTTTCATGGTGATATTCATGTTTTATGTAATAAATAGTATGGCCAAGAAAACTTTAATTTAACGCCAATTCAGAAAAATGTACGAAAATGTTTTGTATTACAGCAGACGGCGACCAACAAGACACCAAACCTTCAGCGGCAAGGAGATGCAGAGAGAGAGAAATTCCCCAGACTCCCTTATAAAATCTGTCAATTTAGCGAGTTGTTGAGTCAGGAGAAACTTTATAAACTTTTTATAACATATTCTATGACATATTCTTTATTATTTTGGCCTTCTTGTAAATTCTGCATATGTTATACATGAAGTTATGTCTTTCCTTGTAGTAAACAACATCTGACACAGACGTACAGCACCCATACTTTCCCGTGTCCATGACGACAAGACACACCGATCTCAGGTCCACAGATTTATTTTCATTTCAGAGAAATTAGTTTTTCTCTGTGGATTTAATAGATCTATGATATCATCTGCTGAAATTAGATTACATGACACAAAAAAGGCTGAATATTAGTTTTATCAGGACATCAAGACATTTCTGTGACATAAAGATGCAGCCTGGTCACATTTTCTTAATTGTGAGGTAGTTCTGCAGCATTTATTGTCAGTTTGGAACAGAGACTGAACATTTAAAGTAAAAGTTATCGATTCACAGATTTGTCTGTTGATAATGGACCTTTTATTAATGTTAGTCATTATCAGGTGATTGTTTTTCTCTGTAGAAGAAAGAAAAAACAAGACAAGGACGACGAGCGGGGACGCTGGAAGTTGGGGGTGCTGAGAGGTCGGTCTATATGATGATGTCATAATGGTGTTTCATGGTGACATAAATGTTTTATGTAATAAAAAATATGGCCAAGAAAACTTTAATTTAACGGTAATTCAGAAAAATCTACCAAAATGTTTTGCATTATAGCAGACGACGACCAACAAGACAGTCGACAGCAGCAAGGAGATGCAGAGAGAGAGAAATCCCCCAGACTCCCTTATAAAATCTGTCAATTTAGCGAGTTGTTGAGTCAGGAGAAACTTTATAAACTTTGTATAACACTTTCTATGGCATATTCCTAATTATTTAGGCCTTTTTTTAAATTCGGCATATGTTATACATGAAGTTATGTCATTCCTTGTTGTAAAAAACAACATCTGACACAGACGTACAGCACCCATACTTTCCTGTGTCCATGACGACAAGACACACCGATCTCAGGTCCACAGATTTATTTTCATTTCAGAGAAATTAGTTTTTCTCTGTGGATTTAATAGATCTATGATATCATCTGCTGAAATTAGATTACATGACACAAAAAAGGCCAAATATTAGTTTTATCAGGACATCAAGACATTTCTGTGACATAAAGATGCAGCGTGGTCACATTTTCTTAATTGTGAGGTAGTTCTGCTGCACTTACTGACAGTTTGGAACAGAGACTGACCATTTAAAGTAAAAGTTATCGATTCACAGATTTGTCTGTTGATAATGGACTTTTTATGAATGTTAGTCATTATCAGGTGATAATTTCTCTCCGTAGAAGAAAGAAAAAACACGGCAACAAACGGGGACGCTGGAAGTTGGGGGTGCTGAGAGGTCGGTCTATATGATGATGTCATAATGGTGTTTCATGGTGAGATTCATGTTTTCTGAAATAAAAAATATGGCCAAGAAAACTTTAATTTAACGGTAATTCAGAAAAATCCACCAAAATGTTTTGCATTATAGCAGACGGCGACCAACAAGACAGTCGACAGCAGCAAGGAGATGCAGAGAGAGAGAAATCCCCCAGACTCCCTTATAAAATCTGTCAATTTAGCGAGTTGTTGAGTCAGGAGAAACTTTATACACTTTGTATAACACTTTCTATGACATATTCTTAATTATTTAGGCCTTCTTTTAAGTTCGGCATGTGTAATACATGAAGTTATGTCTTTCCTTGTTGTAAAAGACAACATCTGACACAGACGTACAGCACCCATACTTTCCTGTGTCCATGACGACAAGACACACCGAGGTCAACACATTTATTTTCATTTCAGAGAAATTAGTTTTTCTCTGTGGATTTAATAGATCTATGATATTATCTGCTGAAATTAGATTACATGACACAAAAAAGGCTGAATATTAGTTTTATCAGGACATCAAGACATTTCTGTGACATATAAAGTTGCATAGCGACAGTTTGAAACAGACTGTAAAAGGTTTTCCCCTTAAAAGACACAATGATGACAAGACACGTTGATATCAGGTCTACTGATTTATTTCCATTGCAGAGTAATTTGTTTTTCTCCATGGATTTGCTAGATCTATTATATTAGCGGGGATAATATCTGCGGGTATGTATCTGCTGAAATTAGATTACACCAAAAAAAAAAGAACAAAATTGCCAAATATTAGTTTTTTTTTCATCAGGATCTCAAGACATTTCTGTGACAAAACTGGGGGTGAAAAAAACAGTTTGTGTAGATATTTAAACATGGCCTAGAGACTGTAGAGAACATATGTACAACAGTTTAACGAGAGGACGAGTTCAGTATGTGTGGAGGTCGTTTACTAGCTAAAATAGCATCAGAGTACATGATACAAAAACTGTGCCTCATTCAACTGAGGTGTCTCTACAAAAATACATCTAATAACAGCTTCTTGTCTTCTCTAATTTACACAGTTTTATAACAATTATAAATAAAACCTGCGTTCACAGAGAACATATGGTTGCAACCCCTCGCGTACAGAGCTACAGGGAGAGAGAGAGAGAGCGTGTAGTTAAATATAAGTGCGGTCACACCGGCTAAATATGATTCCGGCGCTTTTTCCTGCACTAAGTCGTCGTAAGTAGTTTGTTTGACATCGCTGCCTCTGTTCATAAACACTTCACGGAGCAAAAAAGCTTCAAGGACGTCACCCTGGGATCTATAATGTCACCATGGCGACACGAGAGATCAACTGGTGTGGAGAGTTTTATTGTGTCCAGGCTTCTGGAGAGAAACATTTTTTACAGCCTGATAAAACTTAACTAGAATCAGGATGATGATCCGCCCACAGATTTCTGCTTCGTGCGGTCCAATTTTCATGCATATTTTCTTTTTTTTTTCTGCTTTGTGTTTGTGTTTGTCTGCACCGCCCGCATCAGAATAAGTTGAGATGGATAGGCGTTGCCGGTTATGCCCCGAAGCCGTCGCAGCCAGATGTTCGACTTCAGAAAAGCGAGAGAAAGAAATGACGTGTTGGTAAACGTGTGGGAGTTTTACACCAGCGATCCCGCCATCGTTACTCCTGCTGATCACACCTCTGGAAGTCTGAGCGTCACGCTGCGAGGAGCATCGCTCGACACGTTAAGAAAAGATGTTGTTTTCTTAAATGTGAGGTATTTTTCTGCTGCAGTTAATGAAAGTGTGGGAACAGAGACCAGTAGCAGATCTTCACCTGATAACCCTCAGCTTTACAGGATGAACCCGCCCTGAAGCGACGCTCAAGGAGGGAACACTTCGAACTTCCCGCATATAAAAGGGACGATTCTGTTAAGGGTTGAGATGCTTCTGGCGCCTGAAGCAGCGCAGCCGATGAATGACAACAGGTGGAGGCAGCTTTAATCAAAAAAATGTTTTTTCTGTGATTACCTGACAATCAAACCGAATCGCATCTGTTCCATCGCCGCATCTACGCGGGCCCGATAGTCCCTTTTCACGGCCGACATGTTCACTTGTCAGAGCAGGAGAGGCGTTATGTAACGTCGACGCTGGCTCCGTTCTATTAAGTGCCTCGCTGTGTCCAGGGATCGTTTCAAATGAGAGAAAGTAAATTTGAATGGAGGCGAGCCGACCAGTGAGGACGAATGCAAAACAAACTGAAGGTAATAATATTTTTAAAGGATGTGAGACGTGACTTTACTGTTCTTGTTTGTCAAATCTGACTGATTCGCTGCTTGGATTGTTTTAAATTCTGCAGCTGTTGTGTTTGTTTTGCTCGGTTTTATTTTATAATAATAAAACCTGTGGATAAAGTATGAACGAACATGATAACATCGTCTTGGCTGCAGCCGGGATTTAGATCAACATCAACGTGTCACAACCTTGTTGACAGACGATATTGATTCCTCTACATGAAGACGTGAGTTCAACGCATTTAATGTTTCGTATGACGTGTACTAAATATGGAACCACACAGACTTTGAGCTGCCAACAGGAAGCGACCAGGACAGCGTGACAGGAACAATTAAACTATAAAGCGCATGTGTGATGATGCTTTACACAAATAAACTGCTTATTTTGTTTTCCTCCCCTGTTTTGCAGCCCGATGAAAACGTCGGCCGCGAGAAGTGTCTATTAAATCTTTACACTCTCTGGCTCTCTGTGCATTTTTTGGCCTTTTGTTTCTTTGGATGAGTCACTAAATTTAAAGTCTTTTTTCCACCACGTTGGAGGTATTTTTAGCGCCGCTGCGATAGAGTCAGTCGGTAGAAAATCAACAGTGGAGAGTAAAGGTCAGACACTGGAGTCAGTCCCTCAAAATCAAAGAGCAAAGGCTTATTTCTAAACTTAACATTTTGCTCTGACGTTCAGCTGTCACGGGGAGAAATGGTCTGCAGAAGAGGCCGAGATTCAATTTACACACCGATGACAGCGCAGACAGACCTGTACGTATCTGTAATACAGCAGCGCTCTGCAGTAACGCTCATATTTGCTGTTTTTTTGCAGCCAGTATGCAACAAATTGATGGTTTAAAAAGTCAATTAAACCGCCTTTTTAAAATGCCAGCGACACCGAAAACCTCACACAGAGAAAACAAAATGTTTTTCTGGAGATTCTCACAGTGTTTTCTGATCATTTCAGGTGTTTCTGAATGTATTTTTCCAAACATGAGCCAGTTACCCACAACCCCCCTCTCTGCGAGGACAAACACAGAAGTTAACGCGTGTCTGAGAAACTATGATTTCTGCTCCATTAGGTTTCTTTGTGAGCTGTGAAGGACTTTTTTCTTCTGTGCGCTCTCTTGAAAAAGCTTCACTGTGAAACTTCCCGCAGAAAAATCACCTTGTTAGCATTCAGCTAACATTCACATGCATTCACATCGTGTCAGCTGGAGGCGGAAGAACAGAAAAAAACCTTCTGTTACTTCGACTCGGTAGCACTCAGGCTTTACTCTGAGATGTTAGAGTAAAAAAGATGCCAGCTTTAAAAAGTCGTGCAAGTCTGCAGCTCTTAAAGGGACAGTTCACCACAAAAATACATGTTTTTCCTCGAACCTAGAGCGCTATTTATCAATCTGACTTGTTTTGTTGTGGCTGGAGATGTCAGGTGTTGAGATATCTGTATTCTCTGGAATATAACTGAACTAACTCAAACACGTCTGTTTCTAGAGATTATGATTACTCAAGATAATCCACAGAATGTGTTGTCAGCAGTTTGATGCAGGAACCAGGCACGGCATTGTCCAGGAGAACCTGTGCTTTCCTAATTTTTAATTCTTCATTGGCATAATCAACAGTTAAATACACCTCCAGCCCTGAAGCCCACACATGTACGTCACTGTATGGAGGTTGTCATCGTCTAATGTCAAAGCTGCAGATGCATTTTTCTACAGAGACGAGAAGAAACCGAGAAAAAACGTAAACAAAACAGCAGGTAGGAGGCAGAGCTGAGATTCCTGCTCCGCTTAATTGTCTCATTATTGCCTTGAAAGCATCTTTAGACCGTTTCTGTTGAGACAAGCTGAAGAATTGTTAAAAGTCAAACTCTCTCTCTCTCTTTCTCTCCTCGCTACCAACTAAACAAATAACAATCCCGTCAGGTCATTCAAGCAATCTGGTATTTCCTTCTTTATAATTAAATTCTGCGTGCGCTAAAGGAAAAGATATATAAGTGGAGACAATCCACAGCAAAAATAAACATCACAGATGTTTTATTTCTGTACTTTTTGAGGCAATATACAGCGCGTGAGTCTAAATCTGAAATCCTGGTGTCGTGCCTGGTAGGAACTATTTTCTTTTAGCATGAGAGGACGCACACTTCCTCCTGGACGGTGACGCGGAACGAAAATTGAAACAAACAACGACGTGTGGTTGGAATAACTTGAGTAACCGGATTTTTACTTCTGGAAAGAGACATTGCTGTTGGATTTGAGAGATTTAAGAGAAAGCGCAGACCAACACCAAAGAAGATCTACATGGATAAAAAAGCACTATAAGAACAGAACAATGCATCCTTGATTTTGGGGTGAACTGCCCCTTTAATAACCTCGAGCTGTGAGTTCCCATCGGTCTTGAAAGTCATTCAGGAGAAAAGTGGGAAATCACCGACTGAAGTAGAAGCTCTCAGTGTTAAAAATATGTAAATGTATTAACAGAGACTGAAAGTATCTGCGGACGTACGTTGATGGATTTGTCCTCTAAAGTCACAAAAGCTGCGGTTTCAAATCTCTAACATGCTTTAAAACGCAGCAAATCATTGGTTTGAAATGCAAAACAGGAGCATCGGCTGATTTCTGTCGGGGGAAAAACGAGCCCAGCTGTGGATCCCCCACCACGACTCTGCTGGCTGCACACCTGAGGCTCATTTTGAGCAGGATTGCGACTGATGAAGATAATTAGCCATCTTTTTTTTTTTTTTTTCTTTTTTTTTCCGATGTGTGAATCAGTGCTTCGAGTGTACGAACCAGGGGGATGAGGTTTCACGCAGGTTTTGGCTTTAGATAAGATCGGTTTTGGTTTTTCTACTCGAGTCTTCCTGAAATTGTCGTCCCTCGCTTCTGTGCAGGTTATGACACATAAAAGCTGCTTTCACCTTTTGACCTTTTTTCCCCTCGGAAAATAGAAAAATGTTCCCTTCGTGTGTTTGATTCTGTGCTTCTTTAGAAATTCTCCTGGAACAACATCTGTAAGGGCAAGACTGCAGGGTGGTGCGGGGGATACAGAGACGGGTGGTGACTCTGCAAGGGGTGAAACGCGGCTGCTAAGGGATACGGACCGGAGGCGTCCAGGAGAGGGATGTGGGATGAGGCGTAGAAAGAGGGAGGGAGAGGGGGAGGAGGAGGAGGAGGTGGTGGAGGAGCAGGAGGCGGGTTGAGAGCGAGAGGCGAGAGATGTGTGGAGAACGAGGGGAGAAGATGAGGGTACGGGTGGACGGGGAGGTGTGACGGAGGCGGGAGGAGGGAGAGGTGATGCTGGATGAAGGTGTGGTGGAAGGAGAAGGAGGAGGACGAGGAGGAGGTGGAGAGGGAGGGCGGGAGGAGGAGAGGAGCGTGGAGGGGGATGCAATGCGGAGGGAGGGCGCGAGGAAAGCAAGGCCTCTTCTCTGGGTAGACAAGTTCAAAATCCATCTCCTTCCTTCTCTCCCTGTCCTCCCTCTCTCTCTCCTTTCTCCTCAGCCACTCCTTCCCCCACTCCTCCTGCTTCTCCTTCGCCTTTCTCCTCTCAATCTGCTCCTCCTCCTTCTGTCTCTGCCTCTTAACGTCTGCTTCCTCTTCCCCTTTTGTGCCCACGAGAGCAACAATTTCCGTTGCGTTCGTGGCGCGACCCTTATCGACATCGGCGCAGTGATTACAATCAGCGACACAATTACCGTTTAAATAATCACCGCGACCACCGTCAATATCATCACAGGTGAGTCCGACGCTTTGATCAATACCCCTGGAAGTTTTGCAATCAATCGCAGAATCAGAGGGGTTGCAGAAGTCGTTACACTTCTTTGTAGTGTTAGAGGCGAAGCTCTGAGCTACCGATATTCCACTAAAACCTGTTGTGTTGTCAGAGTCGGCGGACATTTTTTCTTTCTCTGTTTGCTTGTTCTCATATTGACAGTGGTCAGCAGGTGTGTCGTTGGTGCTACAGGTAAAGAAGTCTTTTGATTGTACGTCCACAGGTTCGTCCACGGTGTTACAGGGAGGATCAGGAGAAAGATCCATGTCTCTGTCGCAGCTCTGATTGTCATTCGTAGCTCCACAGATGCCAGAATCGCCACGATTTTCATCCTCGTCGCGCGTTTTCTCACACAGGCTGTGGTCGCTTGGTGTGTCACCGGTGTCACAAGTCTTTTCCTCGCCTCCGGGGGGATCAGAGCTAAGTTGACTGCAGTCGACAACATCGCCGCTGACGCCTTCGCTGTCTTCACAGCGACAGTAGTTATTCAGTCCGTCTGTCGTGCTACAACCAAATGTTCCCTCGCTGTGTTTTGTCCTGCAGAGGAAGTGGCAGTCACTGTTTTTCTCAGTCGTGTTGCAACTCAGGCAGTTGTCCAAAAGTGTCCCGGTCTCTCTGCTGGAGTCCTGCGTACAAGAGGCCTCATCGACACCGAGGCCAACACATTTCTGTCTCTGCGCAAAAGCCCTCCTCGCATGTCTCCTTCCCCGTCTCCGTCTCTTCCTCGGTGTTTCTTCAGCTTCCTGCGATTCTGTCTTCCTCTTCTCAGCTGTTGCTGCTCTCTTCGACATCCCTTCCTTTGAAATCGCATCACAAGGGAGGGTCATGTCGGCGCAGGCCGATCTAATTCTCGGTTGTGTTCCCGTCTGTTGTGCTGAGCAGCGTGACGCCGGGCCTATCGCCGGATTGCTGTGTCCTGCAGGTATTGTTTGTCTTTGACTACACGCTGTTTCTCTAAAGGGAGCGGGGACCAGGCTAATCGCTGGATCGCATGCTGTTTCCCTCTGAGGTGCAGTAAAAAGACACATTTCTGGCTCATGTGCCGTCTCTCGACAGGGAAAAGCAACACGGCTAATCACTAGGTTACACACGTTTTCTTTAGCGTCCCGAACGGCTCTTATCTCAGTCTTCCTCAGATTGCCTCGCTCCTCATCTCTACGCCCGTCCTCCTTCCCTGCTTGTGTATTTTTCTGAATCTCCGGCGTCTCTCTGTCATTCTGAGCCGTGTCAGGCGTAATTGCAGGACGGCATGGCATCTGTATAACAGACCCGGGGACGGGGCTAATCACTGAGTTACATGCTGCCCCCCTGCAGAGGAGCTTTCTGAGCCCCTGGCCCCACCCGGAGGCTGATTGCTGGGATTGATGCTGGCTGGCCTCTCTTTTCACCTGCAGACACAGCTGGTTACACCGATTACACCGATTCATGGGAAGATTACTTAATAGCTCTCCTCTCTTCTTGTCATTTCTACCTGCCCTCTCCCGCTCGGTCTGATCTCCTCTTATCCTCCGCTCTTCTGGCCTCATCCTCATCTTTTCTCTCTCTCCGACCAGCCGATGCGCTACAAGATTACTTAATAGCCCTTTTTTTCTCTCCTCCTCTTTCTCTGTGACCTCCCTTTTCAACCTCTCTTCTCCTCTCCCTTCGAACACTTGATTCTCAGAAAGACTACTCATTATCCGTCTTCCCCTTTCCAAGTCTTTCTCTCTTCCTCTTTTCCTCCTCCCCCTCTTCCTCATTCCCCTCCACCTCCCTCCCCTCTTCCCCCTCCTCCTCACTTTCTTTTGAAGGCCTAGCGTCGGCGCAAGGTGGCACTCGGTGGAAACGGGAACGAATTTTAAAGCACTTTCATCACGCCAACCGCAGTCGTCCGGAACTGCGTTGCAGCCGCTTCCCTGACCTACAAGTTCCATAGGATTTCCTGCCTGTCCTCCTTCATCGTCTTCTTCCCTTTCATCTATCTTCCCTTCCCTTCCTCCCTCCGTAACTTCCTGCCTCTGTTGGCAGTCGGGTTGTTTGATCACAGGCGGCTTTATTCTCTCCCTCGCTTCCTCCAGCCCTCCTTTCTTTTCCTCGCCCCCTTCCCTGGCCCTGTTATGCGCTCTGAAGTCGTACAGTAGAGGGTTGATGCTGAAGGAGATGGAGGGCGACGTCTTGGTGTAGCTGACCATCTCCGACGGCCAGAGAAGAACCCGGGTACCGTCTCGACTCAGGACGCGACAGAACGGCTCTTTGGGACGACTTGGAAGTGAGGAAGTCGGTTCTTTAGCGCAGTTTGATGGAGACGGGTTTGATTCCTTAGGCTGTGTTCGGATTGAAGTCTCGCCAGAAATGGATTTCTGAGGCTGATTGTCCACATCGTCACGGGGTTCAGCCTCGCTGTCTCGACACACTGAGTCTTTCGTCACAACTGTGCTCACGCCGTCAGAAACCTGCTCCGGAATCCCAGATTTTAATCTAAGATGAGCTCCAGTCCCACTTTCACCGCCAGTTTGGGCTCCAGTCCCATTGTCATTACGTAAGGAGAGCTGGGCTCCATTCCCACTGACATCCTCAACTCCGATCACATTGCGATTACATAAAGCAACCTGGGCTCCAGTCCCAGAGAGGCCTCCAGCTCCCCCCTCAGCAGAGATACCGGCTCCAGCCTCCGAGTGCTGGATTGCAGGTTTACTGTCCACACCGCACTGGTTTCCAGTGTCCCAGTGATCAACACCTGCACTGTCTGCGTTTGCAAATACTGGAGATTTGAGCCGCTGATCTGCGACTTTCTCCGCCAGATATCTGGCTCTTTCTTGCGCCGTCACCACAACTTCCTGCTTCCCGGACAAGCCAGAGCTCCGCCCGGATTGGATGAAGACGGCGGCTGATTGGTGCAGGAGGAGGCAGCTCCGTTTGGGCAGCGAGAACGAGACAGGACGGACTCTGCCAGGAGCCGACTGGACGTCTGCTCTGCTACCGTTGATGCTGATGTCGGACGTTTTAGAAGCGGCTCTGGAAGTTGCGGTGGTGGAGGCGGTTTTCTTGCTCCCGCTGGCCGCTGTGGTTTTGTTGAAAGTGGATCCATTAGTGTTGGTGTTAGTGGCAGTTGCTGGGATGTTATTGGGAGTAACTGGGTTGCTTAAATAATGACGAGCCCATGGGATCTTGTTAAAGTGGCTGGTTTCAGGAGAGGAGTTCGTATCGGTGTTGTTGTTGATGATGCTGTTGTTGTTGGTGGTTTCACAGGTGGCGGCGGCGGCGGTGGCGGCTGTCAGGTCATTGTAGTCCATTTGGTTCTTGTTGATGATGCAGGATTCAGTCGTGGACTTGTCGGGGTCCATCTGGCCGTATGCCCACTGCGTGTTGCTCAGGAGTCTGGTTTCCAGCGCCGGGTCCAGGGGAAGGAAGGGCTGGATCAGCGGGGTTTGAGGCTCTAGACGGGAGGGAGAGCAGAAAAAGGATTACAGCAGCTGACAGTTGTTACATTTACATGCAAAACATGACAGGATTATCTAGGTAACATGACAATAACGGAAGTAGCAGGAAGGGATACAAGAATAGCAATCAATTTTTTTCAAGATTCCCCCATATAGTGCGGCTCCTTATGCATTTATTCAGTGTTCTGGCTCCTCGCCATCCCTCCTTTGTTGCTTTTAACAACATCTGAATGTGATTTATGGGTGTAGGATGGACTTAAGCACAACAAAACATTAGCACAGAGATGAATATGTGGCTGGCTAAGAAAAAAATTAAGATTAAGGGTTTTATTCTCACATGTAATATCCATTTTTTGAGCACAACATGCCGGCAGACATTTATCTGCCTATACTTCAGAGTGGCAGATGATTCAGACTATTATTTCTTGAGTGAAGGTTTTAAGATGACTCATAACTTTTAAAGTAATCCATAATGTGCCTTCCTCGAACAAACTGCTTCTCTTTTTTTTGTTAAATATTGGAGTTTTTGAAGGGGGAAGCCCGCAAATGAATTACAACTCCTGCGATACACTCAGACGGGGTCGACTTTAAATGCGGTTGTCGAACTTTTCCATCGGTTTCAACTTTTCAAAATGAGAAAACTTTACCGAGTGATATATTTTCTCAGAAGACGACGGGGTGACAAATGATTGTTTCTTTTGAAACCACAGGTCTGATGCTGCCAAAGCTTCAACGTTATGCTTTCTTTATTTTAAAAATGAATCCATCTTGCACCCTAAAATCCACATGAAGGCAGCCGATATCACCTCCTGCATCAGAACAAATTCAGACTGAATGACAAATTTAACTGGAAAATATCCCCTCTGATGACACTAGATTCACTTTTTATAAGAGCTTGCCGGTTTATTAGACTACCTAACTAAAACTAATGCATCCCAATAAAACAGCCCTGTAATAAATCCTACGGTAAAGTCTTTGTTGAAACAGTTTTAGCGATCTGTTGATTCAGTTTTATTGCAGGATATATTTTGTGTTGCTGTCGAATTGCATTGCGTCTCACTGAGAGGTGCGGATGAGAAACACTGACTGTGTACCTCCATAAACCAGCAACCAAGTTTTACTTTTTTGCATATCTTGAAAAGTTTGAAAACTAATAAACCACCGTGAAGTAGAAGCAGAAGAAATGATAAAGACAAAGAGACGGGAGTGGCATTTTGTGCATTAGAGCTCTGCGGCAATAAATGTGAATCTGCTGATGCATTCAGAGGAGACAGTGACACAGCAGAATCTCCTGCTCGCCCCTGTGATAAGGTGGTGTTGGAAGCTTGGTAACGTATAATAGTGATCATTAATGCTTTTTCTCTCGAGCACAGCTAAACTGGATTGATCTGGAGGACGTCAGCACCAGTGGCGTGCACAGACTTTTTGAAGGGCAGGGGCGAAAAGAAGGGCACTTTAGCATGTGTTTTTGCCACCCAAGAGGGCAGTTTAGCATGTTTCAACCAGCCAAGGAGGCAGTTTGGTGTTTTGCCAACCAAGAGGGCACTTTAGCACGTGTTTTAGATCCCAAGAGGGCACTTTAGCACGTGTTTTGGCTCCCAAGAGGGCACTTTAACGCATGTTTTGGATCCCAGCGGGGCACTTTGGCGCACGTTTTTGCCACCCAAGAGGGCAGTTTATCAAGTTTCAACCAGCCAAGGGGGCAGTTTAGTGTGTTTTGCCAACCAAGAAGGGCACTTTAGCACACGTTTCGGCTCCCAAGAGGGCACTTTAGCACGTGATTTGGATCCCAAGAGGGCACTTTAGCACATGTTTTGGATCCCAGGAGGGCACTTTGGCGCGCGTTTTTCAACAATTGGGCCACGAGGGGGGGGGGGGCCACCGTTAAAATAAACGGTGTTACTAACGGCGTTATTTTTTTCATTAACAGGTAATCTAACTAATTACTGTTTCCATTGTTACAGCGCCGTTACCATTAGGACATTTAAATGTGTCGCGTTATAAACTGAAGCTACTCATTGAAGCTGCTGTCATCCGACAAGAGGTTTATGAATCGTGACTCATCTGAATCTTTGACCTGGATCTTTAAAATAACCCGAGAGTCGAGAATCTCTATCATTAACTGGAATCACTTGAGTCCTACTATAATCAAAAAATCTAAAATGATAAATAGCGTCACGCAGAACCGTATACATAGCAAGCTTGTAGCCCACTAGCCCGCGAGCCACGATGCCGGAAACACTCGTCGTCGTAGCTCATGAGCCTCGATGCCAGAAACACAGCAGCAAATTCGTAGCTCGCGAGTCAGAGCAGGATAGCGCAAACAGCCGTCTACGTTCTGAATGAGTAGCAGACGAACGAGTCAAGTCTCTGGGTTAGACTTCCTCGAGTCAGCGTTAAAAGCACAGTGAATCCACAGAACTTCCTACTACGTTAGCGGTTTAGAGACAATGGGCTCGGACTGAGTTCCCATGGTGATTTGACAATACTGACTCAAATGACTCGCACAACCGGGTTCAATTTGGTGAGTGACTCAAAATGACTCGAATCCTTAAAAGGAACCGTATTTAAGAGCTCTACATCCGACTTCGCTCTCAGCCACCGGAGGGAGGAGGGAGGGGCGAGACAACCACATAAGTGATGATGATTGGCTAAGAGTTTGTAAGCCAATCAGAGGCAGTGTTACGTTTACACACAAACCACACACACACACAGCAGCCTCACACACACAAACTAGCAGAGGTGAGCTGCAGCAATGGCGAGTCCGGAGGGAAATTTTACTTTTTCAAAGTGGAAGTACAGACACAACTTTAATCTCTTTGAGGTAAAAGGCAAGAACGTACATGTGAAGTGTACATCATGTCCCAGAGCGAATAACTAACATAACTAATTACTTTGTCTAAGTAACAGTAAGTAACAGCTGGTTGGAAATCAAGCTTTAACAACTTACTTCTAATCTTGTGGCCTGCTGAGAGGAAGTTAGACAGAAACTAGCTGCAAAATAATATTATTTAATAGTGTCGGGTTATTTTCATTAATCAGCGTGGTCAATTTAACCACCTGCTAACCATGAACTCTGCGGTTCAGGTGTTTTGTTTGTGGAGAAACTCAGGTCACCTCATCGGACTTCTTTTATATCCTGAGTTTAATTTGCTTCCATCAGGGGCGAAGCTTTTACCTTCCTTGAGCTTCAAATAAACGGATAGATGAGGTCTTTTATTCCTGCAGGTATTGACTTTTTTCTTTTTCTTTTTTTAAACAAATGAGACTTGTGGGTGTGATACAGTCTCCTCTTTTCTGTTTCATTCACTCATTTATCTTTTTATCCATCCTTTCCTTCCTCTGCAGGGTCGTGGTATCTTTTCCTCTGATCACCCTGATGGTTTTGTTGACCACTGGTCCACCGTGACATTGGCGTTAACCTTTCTTATTTGTGCTTATTTCTTTAGGTGTGTTTATATATATCATGTGGATTACTTTTTTTTCTATTAGTTGTTGTATTTACTATTGACTGCTGTCTGCAAGAGAAAATTCCCCCTCAGGGACATTAAAGCTTTACTCTCTCTCTCTGAAAGGGAAAAGAAAGTTAAATGAGCCTTTCTTCAACTTTCTTAATGTTTCATATAGCCTGCGGCAGCTACGCTAACCCTCGCACCGAAACCCTTAACGCACATAAAGGAATATATTTATACCATCCACACCTCCCGTCAAACCATGCTGCATCTCTTTCGTGGAGCATTTTTTACGCTCCAGCAGAGCAGAAGGTTTGTAATTTTGGGTTGGTGTGGTGCCGGGTAATACAATAGCTTCCTTTTTTCATTCCCTGGCTCTATATTCACGGAAAGGTCAGCGCTGTCAGGACGGTTTGCAGTCGGTCACTGACAGGAAGTCGTGTGACAAAGTTCACCGGAGTTAAACTCGAGGGAAAAGCTTCGTGCTGATTAACTGCAGCAAATCTCCTTATCGCTGCGATTCCGCTGAAATCAAATGATTTTAAGTCTGAAGTTCTGCGAGTGTGACCGCGCCCCTCGAGCAGCTTTTAATTCAGTGTGTAATCGTCAAGTTCCTGTTATGTTGTGTTCCACTTCTTTCCCCAAACCATATTTTACATTTTATCCACAGATTTCAGAGCTGTTCGTTTCTTTTTTCTTAAGTTGCTGTTAATAAAGACGTTTCAGCGTTTCAGCAGCAGACCACGCTGCGTTTAATCCCTCGAAATCCAGACTGATATCTCCATCACGGAAAACAAACACACGCTCATAAACTATTTAACACACCAGCACATGCTTTTTTAACGAGATAAGAGCGCTTACTTGTTCCCAGTGTTGTGCTGCTCGTGTGGATGTCGGCCCAGTTCTGCACGAAGTCGGGTCGGGGCTGGTTTGTTGGCTCGACTGCGACCGTGGTGGACCGGAACATGGGACCAGAACCTGGAGCACTGAGGGGAGAAAAGAGAGGAGAGGAGAAGATTAAGAGGACATAAAAGGAAGAAGAGAGGAGGAAATGAAAGAAGGAAGTAAGTGAGGAAATGAGAAAAAGGAAAGAGGAGAGGAGGACAAGAAGAAAATGGGAATGAAAGGAAACACAATAGGAAATGTAAAAGGAAAGGAAAGGAAAGTGGGGAGGGAAGGATACAAGGTTGAGTGAAGAGGAATGAACTAGTGGAGAAGAGGATAAAAGGAAACAAGGAAAGAGAAGAGGAAGACAAGAAGAAAGTGGGGATGAAACGACACACATTTGTAAGGAAAGGAAAGGAAAAAGGAAGAGAAAAAGGAAAGAGGAGAGGGGAGGAGAGAATTAAGAGGACATAAAAGGAAGAGAGAGGAGGAAAGGATAGAAGGAAGTAAGTGAGGAAGGAAGGACAAGAGGACAATAAGACACTTGGGATGAAAGGAAACAAATGTGAAAGGAAAGGAAGGAAAGGAACGAAGGAAATAAGTGAGGAATCGACGAAAAAATGGGAATGAAAGGAAACAAAATAGGAAATGGGAAAGGAAAGAAAGGAAAGGAAAGGAAAGGAAAAGAAAGGCAATAAGTGAGGAATCGAGAAAAAAATGGGAATGAAAGGAAACAAAATAGGAAATGGGAAAGGAAAGGAAAGTGAGGAGGGAAGGATACAAGTTTGAGTGAAGAGGAATGAACTAGTGTAGAAGAGGAGGAAAGGATACAAGGAAAGAGAAGAGGAAGACAAGAAGAAAGTGGGGATGAAAGGAAACATATTTGAAAGGAAAGAGGAAGAGGAAAGGAAAGGAATGAGGAGAGGGGGAGGAGAGAATTAAGAGGACATAAAAGGAAGAGAGAGGAGGAAAGGAAAGAAGGAAGTAAGTGAGGAAGGAAGGACAAGAGAACAAGAAGAAAGTGGGAATGAAAGAAAAAACATATAGGAAATGTGAAAGGAAAGAAAGAAGAGAGGAGGACAAGAAGAAAGTGGGGATGAAAGGAAACAAATATACAAGAAATATAAAAGGCAAGGAAAGGAAAGAGGAAAGGAGAAAAGTTGAGTGAAGTAGATGAAAGGAAAGACGCAAATAAATGAGGGAACAACAAAAGGAGAGAGGAGAGGAGATGAGGAATGAAGAGGAGGAAATATAACAAAAGGAAAGAGGAGAGCGGAAAAGAAGAAAGTGGGGATGAAAGGAAACAAATATAAAGGAAAGGGTACAAGGTGAAGTGAAGAGGATGAACAAGAAAATATGCAAAAGGAAGGAAGGGAGGAATGGAAATACAGGATAGGAGGGAAGGAGAGGTGGACAAAAGAGGAGATGAAATAAGAAGGAGAAAAGGATGAGTGGAAAGGAAATCAAAAAGGAGAAATGGAAAAGAGGAAAGAGGAGGACAAGAAGGACCAAAAGTATGATGAAAAGAGGAGGAAAAACAAGGAGACAAGTGATGAGGAGAGGATAAAAGGATAAGTGAAAAGGGAATTATGGAGGACGGGGAGGATGAAAGGGAACAAAACAGTGGGGATAAGAGGAAAGTGGGGGAAGGAGGAGAGGAAGGAACGAGAGAAATATGAGGAGAGGATGACAGCATGAAGGGAAGAGGAGGAGGGGATTAAAAGTAAAGGAACAGAGAGAGGAAAGGAGAGGAAACAAGGAGACGAGCGTCGAGGAGGGCGGGCGAGGGGAGAGCGGAGCTGAAATGCAGCTGAAAATCAATTTGGCCACGCTTTCCCTCGCTCTGCCTTTGTGCCAGGAGCCAGACTGCATTGTTGCAGATCTGAAAATGGCAGTGACAGCCGATACCGATACACGAGTTTCTGGGCAGCGGGCGGGTTCAGCGGCGCGACCCGGTTGGTCAGAAACACTTTACATCCCTGCTGATTTATTCCCATTAAGCACAGCCAGATGCATTTAAACTGGTTGCTGTGCCAACGCTGGTGGTAACCAGGGAACTAGTTACTGATGTCATGTTTCTTCTTCTTTTTTTTTCTATTTTTACTCATGTGGAAAAACAAAACATGTCAGTGAGCACGTCAAGTGTTTTTTTTTTTAATTATAAGTAGGCCGAGATCTATATTAAACTCTTAACTTTCATGCACGGATGTAAAAAAAAAAAAGTCGTGGATGTTTGAATCGTGTCTTCGGGGACTATTTTCTGGCGGAGCTCAACGCTCTTTCTTTTTTTTGCGTGGGCGACTTTCAGGTTTTGACTCGCGGCTCCGAGCTCAAATTTTTTTTTGCATTCATGTGCAATCGTATAGATATTTTGAGTGGGAAAAAAAAAAACAAATTAAAAAACAAATTCTCCAGTTTGGTAGGCCGCCAGATGAACTCTCCTCACAACATGTTTTCTGCAGCGAGCAGCCAAATCCACATCATCTGTTTCCAGACCTCCGTGTTTGTTTATCATTTGTCTTGCAGGCTTTTTTCCTAATTTTCATTTTATTTTTCTTAAAAACAAACATCACGTGAGTTGAAGTCCCAGATGTCGGCTCCTGAACACACACAGAGAAATGTAGATTTCTTTCAGCAACATTAACGCACAGCTGTAAAGTAACTCTCGCAAACATTTACTCAGCAGGATGTTTCCCTGTAATGGATTACCCATCTGAGGCACGTTTGTAATTTCTACTGCGATACACTAAATGAGCTCATTAAAAGCAGTACATCTTTTATTTCACGTGAAGAGTTGACGTCTCATAGCGGGAGAAGCACAGGTGTAAACAGGCAAATTAACATGGCTGTGTTCCATTTAGCTGCTTTTATTTTTCAGGAGTTATTGTTCCCGCTGGCTCATTTTCACAGTATCGCGGCGCTACTGGGACACTTGAGTACAACAGAGACATCATTAATCTTATTAGTCACACCTGTGCTTTTTCTACGAGTCAAAATGTCGGTGGGGAAAAGCGATTTCTGGCACAATTTCACATACATCCGAGGTGCACGGAGAAGGAAAAAAAGAGGTCAAAACTTCGGGAACACTTGTAGTGAAACAGAAAGAGGAAGGGACTAATGAGAGCCACGAGCCAAAACACATTGTTCTGGAGTACTGACCTCTTCAAAACGGCCTTTTTTTGTAGTTGTTGTTTTGGGCTGTAACAATTTCACAATTTTTTGCTTTTACCCCTGAAATAAAACCTTCAAAAGAAGATTTGCTACAAGCCACAATGACTAATAGCAGCAGCAGCAGCTTCATAGGCAGCACAGAAACAGAGTGAATGATAGAAAAGTTCAGAACTTAAAACTGATTTGTAGTCGTCTGTGAATGTAACTAATAATTTTATCTCTGTTTTGGTCTCCTCCAATTCCTATAAATTTGATAAAAGATTGATGAATGCATCAGTAAGTTGTCTGTCTGCTGTTCTGGTGCCGAGCAGGTCGTATGCAGCAGCTTTCTTGTAGTTTTGGAAGCACGCTTTACGAGATTAGTGACAATAAACCTTAGAAATTAAGAATCTGTGATAATAACCTTTGTATTATATGTAAAAATATAGATTTTTGCAGCTTTAAAGTCTAAAAGGTGTCAAATACTGACACTTTGGGATTGTAGGTTTTGTCAGCCGCCATCGCAAAATGTCAGTATTTACGGAACTGAGACTCAAAAATCATCTTTCTTACAAATTGGAGCTTTAAGTACGAAGGTACTGAAATACTGAAGTCATTCTAGAAAAAAAAAGAAAAGTATTTTGCTCTTAAAATGACATTTTAACGTTGTTTAGATGAGAGTGACAACAGTGTGAGGGTGTTTACGGCTGTACCGCATCCATGGTTACCAGCAGTAGCCGCGTTATTTTAGATCGCACTACCTCGCTCAGCAGGACCTGCCCTGCTTCGCCTCTGATTGGCTACATCCAACTCTCATCAAAGACTTAACAGACACAAGATGTCTCACTCTGTAGCTGTTTACAGTGTGTAAAGAAATGCTGCAACTACGCACCAAATGAGACAAATAGTGTGATTTTTTGAAAATGAAAGTGCGTAAACCTTTTCTGCTAGGTCCCCCAAATAAAAGTATGAACCTGACTAAAGCTGGCAGATAAATGTAGTGGAGTTAAAGATACAATACCTCAAATTTGTCCGTAAGTACAGCACTTTGTATTGAGTATAACAGCCACATGTACTCGTGGAGGCGTTCTACGTCACTCACCACTCTCCCGTCCTCCCCTCTTCATGCTGGTGGAGCCTCCTCAGCGCTCTCTCCTCCCTCTTCTCCTCCCTGCGTCTCCTCTGCCTCCTGCAGGCCAGCGCTCTGTAGAACTCCCTCTGTTTCAGCTCCTTGAGGCGCTGGAGGACAAAAAAAAACAAAACATGGATTACGATTATTAAAAACGTATTAAAAATGTAACAGGACGAATTAAGAGGTTAAAGAGGTAAAGCGGCAAAATGATGAGTTAATAAAGAAGTTGATCACGCTGCATTTAGTTTCTGTGTGTGTGTGTGTGTTTGCAGTATTTATCAGCTCTGTGTGTAACTATAACTGTGTGTGTGTGTGTGTGTTCATGTGAGTTCTTTGTGTGTTTGTGTGTTTATGTGCTTACTAAGTCAGCCAGTGTCAGCTTTAGTAGAGTCCAGACCAGCTTAATTCACTTACTGAGCTCTGTCTGCAAGCTGTCTGCAAGCCAGAGATACTGATACTGTACGCGTGTGTGTGTGTGTGTGTGTGTGTGTGTGTGTGTGTGTGTCACAATATTAATAATATACCGGTGGGCTCGTATCTCAGACAGACAGATGACAAAAGACAGACAGACAGCGCGGCGGGCAGAGAGAGAAACCGACAAATAGATAAACAGACCGAAATAGACAGACAGATAAAACACAGACGCAGACAGACAGACAGGCTCAGAGGGACGATGAGACAGGCAGGGAGACAGGTGACGTGTGTTATTTTAAAGCTTGCAGCGTTTCTTGGAAGGTGTACATAGTGTGAGGGGTGGACAGGGACGCCGACAGGAACACCTGACAAACAACTGCAAAGAAAACAACACAAAGTACAACGTGGAAACTTTGGAATAAGAGTTACAGCGACGTCTTTATGACAGATGAAGCAAAAAAACAGACGCGATATCTTCATCACATCCATGTGGATCGTAATATGTAAATGACACCCAGCCCGCATGAGCGTACACGAGACTACAAACACAACAATGACGAGCAATAATGTGATGAGAGTGAAAGAACAAGCTCTCCTCCGTAAACGCAATCCAGTGTCAAACCAACTTTGAGCACGATCCTGCTCTGTAAACGTCTCAAACATCATTATTAAAATCATCCTTATTATCACATCCAACAGAAAAAAAGCACACGTCTGACTTGCTGGTGAGATTTTGAAGACAAACTGAGCTAAATGAAACACTTGTCCTTGTCTTTAAACGGTGTTTAAGTGTCATTTACACCGGGGACATTGGGAACTTGTACGCAGCACTTTCTTAAAAATGGCCATTTTTGTCCCCATCACTTTTTAAAAACGTAGTTTTTGCAGCTTTTACACACCTTAAAAAATGACCAAAGACTCCCGAACACTGTCCACTTCACATGCATTTTAGTTTAATGACAACATTTTTGTACTTAGACCTTCATCTGGCTATCTCGAAGGTCTAAAGACTGAAATGTTGTTGTCATTAAACGTAATTGCAAGTAAAGTAGTGACACTGTGCTGGAGAATAACTTCTAAAAACTGACTTGCACCAAGAAAATGGACGGCTGACATCCAAGAGGTGTAATATTGGAAATGTTGAGTATGTTTGCGTTGTCGACTCTGCAGTACGATTGGTTTTACACTTTATATGCGCTATGATGACGTTGTTGGTTAACAGGCACTGAATTCGACATTCATCAGACGTAAAACAGAAATCAGGACATTCTGCAGACAATCTGAGAGAGAGAGAGCGTCCTGGATTGTGATAGAATGAACAGCCGAACAAAGAAAAATGCTTTTCATTGTCGACCTCCTGAGAAATGGAACGAATTAGTTAATTACAAATGACTTTTTTAATGTCACTGACAATCACATTCAAATGAAATGAAAAAAGATAATTAAATAAAAGAGAAACTGTCGCCAGGTGACGGTTCAGACTGACTCCGACCCTGAAGTCGCGTTTAATAACTGAAAATATCACACATGATGTCACACAGCAGCTTGACCTTCACACAGATCTTTAAATGTCATTTTACATGTTCTTTCTGGTGTTTTTACTCAACGGCTGAAATGAATGTATTGATCACACGAGTGGGACACAGTAAGGTGATTGATATTCTGTGTTTTCTGGGTTTTGTGTTGCTTCACTTATCCTGTGGTTCATTTTGTGTAAACCCTCTGAAACTGATCTGCCAACCTGCCGTCTCTTTCGCCAATTCTGAACTGATCACATTAAATCTTAGATATCTGATGGTCTCTGCGATCTTCAGCCGACAGTTTCTCCGTCAGTTTTCCTGAAGTTCACTCTTCCTTTCTCGCACTGCGTGTCAAACTTTTCAAGCAGCTGTTAGAAGTTGGAATATTTTAACCTTTTCAGCAGGAGGCATCGCTTTTTCTATCAATTACATCTGAGTGTCAGCAGCGCACACGGACCTGCACACAACCCAAACACCAGAAGAAATGTTTGTTAAGTACGTTTCTGCAAAGCCACAGACAAACACAAACTTTACATTTCTTTAAGTGTCAGCTTTATGTTTGTTTACATTGAATTTTCTGTTTATCTCTTGTCTTAACACTGTGCTTACTGTAACACTCTGGTCAGGCTGAAAACCATCATGGTTTGGATTAAAGTACCTGTTTTGGTCGCCATGATCAGGGATGCCGCAGCTTGAAACATCCGTGGGTATCTTTAAAAATATCCAGTGGTGTGACTCAAACCGCGGTCGGCCATTTGGCAGCAGCCTCGCTGGTAGATTAACATTTTATTACAAGGCTGGCAGTGACTCAAAGTCTCTATGTAATCGCTGTCTTCCCCCAAACTAGACTGATTTCTGACACGAGCATAAACAATATAATCCACGTCAACACATGCAGTGCACATGTATTCTTTTGAATACAAGATACGACATGGTGTCAGCTGGGAACGCTTTCAGCAGCGCTGGTTCATAATGTTGTTTGTTGAGATGCGCCGCATTAAAAATGTGAAACATCATCCGGTGCGTTGACAGACGGAGAGAGAACGGACGAGACAACGAGTCCCTGGTTGGAAGCACATTTACCGCAGAAGACACTGCAAATTAAATGTCTTTACTTATTTTCAATGTGTGGTTCCCTGTAGGACTTGTGTTGTTTTTTAATTAACAGACAAATATATAATGAAAAATTCATATAGGAGCACCTCTAAAGAGCCGCAGATACTCAATATTGATCATTATCATCATATTTGGCCCTGGGCCTCTGCTCTGTGAACCTGTTTCATTAATCAACCCATGATCCTGGTGTATCCCTCTTTGTTTACATTGTTGTGTAGAGAAATTGTCACTGAGCGACAGTGATGTGCACAAGGGGACCCCCTCGTAGCCCAATTGTTGAAAAACGCGCTAAAGTGCCCTCCTGGGAGCAAAAACATGCGCTAAAGTGCCCTCCTGGGAGCCAAAACATGCACTAAAGTGCCCTCCTGGGAGCCAAAACATGCGCTAAAGTGCCCCCTTGGGAGCCAAGAAAGCGTGCCAAAGTGCCCTCTTGGGAGCCAAAACATGCGCTAAAGTGCCCTCCTGGGAGCCAAAAAATGCACTAAAGTGCCCTCTTGAGAGCCAAGAAAGCGTGCCAAAGTGCCCTCCTGGGAGCCAAAACATGCGCTAAAGTGCCCTCTTGGGAGCCAACAAAAGCGTGCCAAAGTGCCCTCTTGGTTGGCAAAACACACTAAACTGCCCCCTTGGCTGGTTAAAACATGATAAACTGCCCTCTTGGCAGCCAAAACGCACGCTAAAGTGCCCTTCTTTTCGACCATGCCCTTCAAAAAGTCTGTGCACGCCACTGCTGAGCGACCAGGAGCAGGATTCATGACTAAAACTCTAAAGAGTACAAAGACAGAAATATGCAAATGTGTTCTTTCTGTCACATTTATGAAGCCGGGCACACGTGTGAGCTTAATTTTCCACCTCCGCAGTTCATCGTTAATAGACGTAGGAACACTTTTAATCGTCTGTTCACATGCGGCGCTCATTCAACCTGTCAATGGAAAGATCGCGTGGCATCGGCAAGGTTTCTCCAACAGCACCAGCAGCTGTCATCACGCACGGCTGCGGCTATTTAAAGAATCTGTACAATTAATTAATTAATCACACGTACCAACAGGTGACGACTCAATCATCATTAACATTTAAGATCAGAACAATAATCAATATTTAAACTGCAGAGCTCGGAGCTAGAGAGATTATAAACATAAAATAATTGCACAAATGTAAATAAAAGACTGAGAAAAACGAATGTGTGGATTTGAGCAAAGAAGGCAGAAGAGCTTTATATTATTTTACCTCGTATTTCATGTCCACTTTATCATTTCACCCGCTGCAAACTCAATAAAAACACAAGTGCGCCTCGTCTGCAGTCCGCTATAAATACCACTTTATGTGTGGGAAGCGGTGTGTTTGTGTTTTTACACAGAGCATGAAATACTATTGTTTACCAAAGTTATATTTTTATGATGTGTGTTAACATCCGCTGGTGGCTTTGTGCTACTTTTAGAGCTAATGCTAGCTGCTTCCATCGAATAAGAGCTGACAACACTGGTTTTAAACTTGTCATTAAAGCTAACTGTGCTAACAAAGAAGTGTAAACAAACCGGTAGTCCACAATGGAGAGAAACCTGATAAATATGAAGTTTTAGTGACTGTAAATGTTTCTGCTTGAACAAAAAGACAAATCACAGTACGATAAACTGTTTATAATATGGACGGAGCCTTCGGATATCAAAAGTACAATGCAGACGTACTGATTGTATGTAAGCTTATGAGAAAATTAGCCTACTTTTCACTTGACTCATCCTAATCTGGTCACTACTGGTTCCAAACACATGAGGTGGCGACGGCTGAAACAGCGAACTGAAAGTTTCACTGCGGGTTTACACTTGGAAAGTCCTTTCAGCATAAACAAAGTGACACTTGGTGCTTAATTTGGAATAAACATCGAGACTTTGAGATTAAAAAGCTAATGAGAGGAGACCGTGGGTATTAAAAACAGGCAGCGGTTCATTCTTAGTTCATCTAATGTGGATGTAAAGACTCTCGGAGTGGAGCTGACAGTCGGCGGTTTTCCCTCTCCTGACGGAGCTAACACAACAAATAATGTGACACCTTCCTGCTACTTACACATCTCACTGTATAAATTATATATTCCATTAGAAAAACACACAGCTCCTTAAGCTGCATAATGTAGGATAAACTGTGCATGGCTGTTCTCGGTCTGACTCGTCGGATCCGTCACAGCAGCACATAAAGCGCCGGTGACGTAGCCTCTCTGCAAGCCACTTCATTTCTGAAAAAAGGAGATGGGACCGTGACTGACCGTGAACCAAAAGACGGGCAGCTTAGCTCCGTGTGTGTTCAGGCTGGGAGAGAAAATCCATTTCCTGCAAGCGTTGCAGCCTCGAACAATATGCCCTAAATGCTCTGCATCTTCAAGTAAAACCTAATAACTCTGACACACAGCTAACTGTGAGAAATATTACGCCTCCTTCACCGCTCGCGAGCGTACAAACGATAATTGCAGCAAATACATTCCTCGCAGCACCTATAATTTTGTAAACACTCAAACAGCTGCAAGTTCTCAGAGGCGTCTTCCTGCACAGCCAGCGACAGAGGGAAGAAACTCTTTTCTACATCCGACTGGAATATCAGAGGAAGGGAATGAATATCACAATAACCGGACAAGGGTTTTAGATAAGCAGGGTGCAATATTGATTATGTGTTATTATGTAATCTGGGAACATGCTATTGATTTTAACCTCCAATAATGCCCTCGCTGACTGACATTTCATTTTTTTTTTTTGTGCTGATAGCAGAGTGATAACATTTTCTGAAGAGATTATGACTTATTTTAGGATTCAATTAAAATCTGCATGTTCTTGAGACGATGCCTTCAGGTGCCGACGAGAAACAGAAAGAAAAGTCTTGATAACAATCAGATTAAATCAGACTTCTTTAGTGTGTAAAACATGGATCCCTTCTGTCTCATGTAGATCTGGAGGGTGATGATGTGGAGACGACTCTCTTTCTTAATATGTGTGATGCCATTTTGTAGTTTACATCTTCATGTGTCTTGTTTTGCTCTCTACTTCCTGTCTTTGTCTGTTTTCCCACCCAGTGTTGCATTAGTTAATTGTTCCTGTGTATGTCAGACTGTGTTTTCCACCTCAGTCTTTGAGGGTTCGTCTGCGTCTCCTGGTTCTGACTTCCTGTCACGTTTTACCTGCATGTGCTGCCTTTGTTATTCTTGTTTCTACTTTGTTGTTGATTCGTACATAGTTTATTCTTTTGCTTGTGAATGACTCCTGTTTTGTTGCCTTGGATTTCAGGCATTGAATCAGCTATAATTAAAGCTCACTTTAAGTTTTTAGCCCCGCCTTTGTGTTCTACATTAGACCCTTTTTAATACATGTGACGGATGTAAACAGGAAGTGTAATGTTGCTGTGGATTATTAGCTATTAGCAGTTCGAGTTTGCATTGTACCTGCACGATGTGACACTGCTGAGTTGGTGTTGCTCCTGGTACTGGGCTGGGCATTATTTTTGGGCTAATAACCCAAACGCTTTCTCGTTCTGTTTTTTCAAGTCGAGCCTGAGTTCAGACCAAAGATTGAAGACGAGATGAGTTTGAACGTGCGCTGGTTCGTTCCAAAAACCTGCCAGTTTAAATCAATGCAACCAGACGAAACGGTGTATCAACTCACTTGCAACAACTCTCTGAACCTCTGTGTCACGATATATTATTTGTAGCGTCCTAAAATATGAATGATCCGAGTTACAGTGAGTTACTTGCTCCACTCTTTGATGAGTGTATTGATGAGACAGCACAAATTAAAGGTGTGTGTCGCAGCGAGTGTGTGGTTGAGCAGAAGAAAACCAGTGAAGCTGTCGATTTAGTAAGAAGTAAAATTCAACTTTAAGGTGAAACACTTAAAGGGATATTCCGGTGTAAGTTTAATCCATGGTCTAAATCACTGTGAAACTGTGTTAGGCTCCCTCTCGAGAGATCAAGTTAGCAGACCGCTAATTTACGGAGTTTTATCAACCTCAGAAACGACCGCACGACAACAAAACACTGCAGTAAATGGATCCAAATATAAATCGCCACCAAAAAGCCACAAATAATGCTCAGAACAGCACCAAACTTCAGCAACAGTACAAATAGGGTCTCAGCACATAGTCCGGGGCATCTAACCTCCGCTAGCTTAGCTGGATTTCTATTGTGAAGCTAAAAACAGATTTCAACTCTCCTCCATCAGCTTCCGGGTCGGGGAAGTCCTGACGCGACGATTACCGAGTGCGGTTAGAAATGCGCAATTCCGTTCTTTTCCCTGTCCGCTCTCGATAATAACTGTTATAAACTGGCAGGTAAGACACATATGAACTTTGATTGCTTTTCCATGGAGTCATAATCATATATTTTCATCCATGAGCCGCGGAACTCTACTGCACTCGGTAATCGACTCGTCGGGACTTCCCGTCAACAGGAAGCTGCTGCAGAAGAGTGGTAAATGTGCTGAGACCCTATTTGTACTGTTGCTGAAGTTTGGTGCTGTTCTGAGCATTTTTTGTGGCTTTTTGGTGGCGGTTTATATTTGGATCCATTTACTGCAGTGAATTGTTGTCGTGCGGTCGTTTCTGAGGTTGATAAAACTCCGTAAATTAGCGGTCTGCTAACTTGATCTCTCGAGAGGGAGTCTAACACAGTTTCACGGTGTGTTAGACCATGGATTAAACTTACACCGGAATATCCCTTTAAAACTCTCATCTTTGCTTGTTTGTTTCATCAGATGAAGTTTTCATCAGAGCTGCTGCTGTTGTTGTTGTTGTGTGTTGATGTGTGTCGACCACAGTTTGTGTAACAGAAACCAGAGCTGGACGCTCATTGCGTCCCCGGGGTGTAATAAATCCGTGACCTCGGTCAGGAGGGTTTAAGGTGTTGTGTGTCGGGATCAACCAGACCTCCGGGTGCCTCGTTAAGGTGGAGGAGGCTCACCTGCTTGTGGTGGTGGTCGTAGGAGTTGATGTGGTTGTCGTACTGTTGGTGTCTCACGTACTGCTTATCACACAGCTCGCAGTAGAAACTGGAGTCTCCGTCCTCCTGCAGAGATACAAAGACAGAAAGCAGGAAAGAAGTTAGTCTCAACAGGAAATCTCACTTATTGTATCGAGCGTCTTTGTGGTGATCTTGAGAATCATTGAACCATTAACGAGATAAATGGTTCTTTTGTTTTCACCCACATTTGTTTCAAGAAGCAAATCGGTTTTAACCCACATCTTCTGTCCTCATGCGCCGAAAAAGTTTTTGTTTTTCCTGCTGCAAGAGGAGGAGGAGAACTCAGAAACTCTTCGGCTAATAGAAAGTGAAGTGAAATCACAAGGTGAGCAGAATCTCAAACACGTTTTCCCACATTTTCTTGTGCATTTTTCCCCCCCCATTAAATTAAAAAACACCGAGCTCTGAGCATTTAAGAGTACACACTGTTTAATCTTGATTTCCTGACTTTGACCAATAAAGTCGTCCGTCTCCAGTGAGTTTTAAACTCAATAAAAACAACACATCTCGGACAAACCGCACACAGAACTGCAGAAAAGCCAACAATTAATTAAGTGTAGTTATGACTGTGATTACATTTGCTCCTGATTATTTATGAAAGCTGTTTGTTGTTTCCGATCGCAGCGTAACATTCCCTCTGGAAATAATTCAAAGTGGCTTTATTGGGAGTTTCAGGAGCAATATTGCCAGAAGACTGAAGTACAACGTGTCCAAATGTTACACAATAGCAGCAACACATAATGCACTTTGATACTGAAAGGTTTTGTTTCCTTGCGGCTGCAGACGTGCTCTCACAGACAGCCACTCATCAGTTTATACCACACTGTAGTGTAGGAAATAAGCTAGTTAGCTCGGCATGCTAACGTTTGCAGATAAAACACAGTTTGATTCTTTTCTCACTCTTTAATCCCTTAAATCCTTCCTACACACTGGAAATGGGCTGAATAAAAAGATCTCAAAGTACTCGTCAAATACAGTTTATAGGATGTTTTATCACTTAAATATATTCATTATTTGTAGCTTTTACAGCTGAGCAGAGAGGTGTATGGTGGAGTAGTAGTGACGGAGCTCCTCGGCCTCTTGAGTAACAGTTTATACCACACTGTAGTGTAGGAAGTAAGCTAGTTAGCTCAGCATGCTAACGTTGACATGAGCCGAATGAAGCAATCTGAAAGTACTCGTCAAACACAGTTTTCCTAAAAGGCATTTTTTCTGCGATTCTAAGTTGTTGTTACTACTAAAATATGCTCATTATTTGATGCTTTTTACAGCTGAGCAGACAGGTGTGTGCACCAGACATCGATACAGTGGCTCCACCGGCCAATCACAGCGGCTCAAGACGGCCGGCGCCTGTATGCGGCATATTTTGGCGTCATTTTTGTACGCAGGGGAAGTAAGTGGAGACACGTCGTCCGTCTTTATATTTGTCAGTGTGTCAGACTCTTAGAGTTGGTTATAAAACAAAATGAAAACAAAGTGTGTGTGCATGTGTGTGTGTGTGTGTGTGTGTGTGTGTGTGTGCATGTGTGTGTGCATGTGTGTGTGTGTGTGTGTGTGGCGGGGAGTGGTGAGTTACAGTCGTAGACAGTACGGGTCGTAAAATGTATTTATGAAGGAATGTATATTCATCATACTCAGGCTTTTAATTTGTTACCTGTCATATGGTGTGTGTGTGTGTGTGTGTGTGTGTGTGTGTGTGTGTGTATGTGCGTGTGTGTGTTCTCATAGAGTCTGTCATATGGAGTGATGCTGTCTCTATTGCTTCCGATGGCTAATGGGCCTTTCAATCACAACTATTGATCAGCAATCTGAGTGTCTGAGTGAACATACACACACATGCACACACACACATGCACACACACACACGAGCACTGCTACACACGCAGACAAACGCACACATTTCTGCAAAGCCCACATACATCGGTAGCTTTTAATACAGCAGTTTATCTAAAGCCCACACAGTAATTCGCAAATGTAGTAATGCAGGATTGGACTTTTAGTTCTTCCTACACACACACACACACACACACACACACACACGCACGCACACACCATCTCCATTAATGGAGGATTGATTTATCTTTAAAAGTAGGGAACAGTCAATCTGTGACATGACCTTCAGCGGAGGTCTTGTGTGTGTGTGTGTGTGTGTCTCTGTGTGTGCGTCACAGTTTGCATAAGTTGGAAATTTCCGAACTTTTAGTCTCTAATAATCGCACGAGCTTCCTGAACTCTGCGGCCATTAGGAGGCAGAGCGAGGGGGGGGGGGGGGGGGGGGCGATAGAGACAGAAAGTCAAACAAACAGCGAGTCGGACTGAAACGTGACGGAGGACAGATGGAGACAAACGGACGGACGGTGACAGAAGACGAGGGGAAACACACACAACCTCGTTTCATCCCTCTCGGGTCCCCAGAGCGTCCGCCGTCCTCGGCCATTACCGCAGGGATCTCCTCCTTCAGTCAGCATCAGCTCATCAGACAAGTGATCACTCCAGCTACCGTAATCCCATTAAGTAACGAATTTATGTTGCATTATTCTATTACAGAACGAAACATTGCATTTGCATTATTTAATCAAAGACGGCATTGGTTTGCATTATGTCATTAAAGATGTCGTTGGGTTGCATTAGCCCGGCTGAAGATGGGCCCTGATGTCCATTAAACATGGTTTGGAAATCGCTGCTCAGTAAACTCAAATTAAAACACATTACAGTTCAGGAGCTTTTTGCTGCACTGCGCTGCAACAGTAAAAAAAAAAGAAAAGAGGAAAAAGCAGGATGTATTGTCTTTGTTGCCACGCAAAAATGCCCATTTTCTTTTTATAAACCGAAGCCGAGGGAGCGTTTTGTGGGAGAGTTTTTAGGAAATCGGCTGACCCACAGTGAGGATGAATTTTTCAAAACCCACAGGACGAATTCTCAGAAGTCTGGTTGTCAGGCAATAAAAAAAAGAGAAAAAATGAACCTCCCAAAAGCAAGACGGCATGCTGTGAGCCCGGTTCTCACCACAAGATTTTATCCTGGAGAACAACTGCTGAGAGATCTGAAACAGATCAGATGAACAGAAGATATAATGTGAAAACCTCAAACTGTCGGAACAACTGTGATATAATTGTCTACACATTTAGTTCAGTGCTGAATCAATAAGATGATTAACAGATCAGTCAATTTAGAGGAAATTAATCCACAACAGTTTTTGTTAATCCATTTTTTTTTTTGGGTTAATTCATCAAAGCAAAACTGCCATTTATTGATTCCTGCTTCTGTAATTTTAATATTGTTGTTAAGGTTAATTTAACACCATTTTCTTAAAAAAAAACAAAAACAAAATAAAGTTTGAGTCCTTTTTCTAGTCCGGCTACATCTTGTAAAGTCGACACAGTTGAGTTTTGCAAAACAAGCTGATTGAAGATGACGCTGGAAACTTTTCGTAGTTATTTATTTTTATTTTTCAGACAGGAAATTAATGCACAACAGTTTTGTCAATCCATTATTTTTTGGCTAATTCATCATGCTTCTGTAATTTTAATTATGTTGTGAAGGTACACAGTGAATTTAATGTCATTTTCTTCTAAAACAAATAAAGTTTGGGCCCTTTTTTAGTCCTGCTACATCTTGTAAAGAGTTCGAGGGTTGGACACATTTGAGTTTTCAGTCATTTCTTGCATTTTTCTGATATTTTTCAGACAATGCTTGACAACTGCAACACTAAAAATATAGTTTTAATATAAATAGAGGCCAATCTTTAGAACCACCTTTAACAAATACTGTTTGTCTTCTTTATCTGAATATATAGATTTTTTGACTTTAACCAAAGTGATTCCTTTTTGTGGACATCTCGTGACTTTCTCAAGAACTGAACACATCTTTTCTCTATTCTTGACCAAAGTGCTTTTGTTGCCTGAACCAAACCGCAGAACGGATTCAAGCAGCGATCGCCTGTGTGACTGTGAACGCCCACAATCCACTCTGAAAACCACCAGTGACTCCAGTGTTGCTCAGAACTGCAGGCTTTCATTCAGTCACAGGAAAGTTGTGCAGAAAGTCACGATGATTTAAAGATGTGTGTCCGGGAGCGTAAACAATAACACGACCTGCTGTGATACAATGTTAGGCATATTTTGAGTTTGTGGTTTTGCTATTTCCTGTTTTATTTTGAAGTTATATCGTCGTTTGTCACGTCTCACGCTTCATTTCCTGCCTTTGTGATCGTCTGATGTGTTTCACCTGTCGTATTATCTTTACCGCCCTTGTGCATGAAGTCTATTTGCTCCTTGATCTCTTCGTCACTTCATCTGTTTGTTCTCCACAAAGTTTGTCTGACTCTTCAGTCTTCATGTTTTCCTGGTTTGCGTTTTTGCTTTGGTCTCTCCCTGGTTTTTATTATCTGCCTTGTGTTGTTGCTTCTTTCTTGGATTGTGGATTTAATAGCTCGTTGTTTGTTCCCTTTCCCTCCCTCGCATGTGTGTCTTGCATTTGGGTTCCTCTTCATGTGATCTGACATTTTTTTGTGATAGTTAAAAGTCAAACAAAAGGACCAATGACAGTCCAGCAAGTCGTGTGTCTGTAGGTAGAAACATCCAGACAAATCAACTTCAGTCCAAATGAAGGTACTCTGCTAAAAATCAATGGTAAAAAAAACTTTCTACAGGCAGAAAAACTGACATTCAATCCCACTGAAGTTCTGTTTCTGCCCACCTGATTTAATCCGCGCGTTCACTCTCCTTTCAGCTCGGTTAACACCCGAGGAAAGAATCTGTCTCTTTAGTTTCACTGTCTTTGCTGTTTACTGAGTCTCTGTTGAAGTTGCTGCGCTGTCGAACTTGTCTGGATTTGTTTGCCTCCCGTGTTTCAGCTGGAGAACCAAGACCGGGAGCCGAAGGAGGCTCAAATGCGCCCCAGAGCTGCTGCAGCGTTTTGGTGTCAACACCCAATTAGCAGAAGTGGTTGTTTCATTTTGACACTGTGCTTCTCTTATTCCCACTTAAGACTGAAGAAATATAAATGTGATAAAAGGAAGAAGGGAAAAAAGAAACATCAAATCTACATTTTGGGACGTCTCACTCAGCACAATATCTCCAAATGTATTACCGCTGCTGAAACAAAGCTGTCGGCTGTAACTAATTTGATTTTCGATGTCTTATAACCGGCTTGATAAGACTGAAGTGTGAAGACTTGTGAAGTGAAGCTCCTCTGCAGCGTTTTTCCAGCCTCGCCGAGCGGTTCCTGTAAATGACTTTCCTTACTGACAGATCTCTTTTCCCTCGTCTCCCTCAGGGTTATGTTCTTTCTCCAAGCTTGTACTTTCTTAACACTAATGACTAACCGCAGCCGGTATGTAGATAGACGTTCTTATCAAGTTTGGGAGTCAAGTTGGGTCATTTTTTATCTTTTTTTTGAGAGAAAAATAGACCCAGCCGATGTGTTGATCAGGCAGACTCATCGCTGTGTTGCTGTAAAAGCTGCGGACAAGGTCACAGCTTTTTCTTTCTTTTTTCCGAGAAGCCTACTGTGATAAAAGGCGAGAGAATTGAATCAGTGGACGACTGCAAATATCTGTCATTGATTGCAATAAAACACATTCAAAGAGGCACCCAGGCAGCTGCTTTGCTGTAGTTTTTACTTTTTCGTGAGCAGCCTTTAGCAATAAAAACAGATTAGCGAGCTTGGTGAAAAGTGGACAGGAAGGTTACTGGCGTGCAGCAGCAGGAACAGACTCAACCTTTGGGGAGCATGTGTGGCGAGGAAAGATGATGCCGCTCCTGACTGCCCGGGTCAGCCCCTCCGAGGACGCCGCCAGCTCTCCTGGAAGCATCGCAGACCGCCTAAAGATTCAAGCACGAACGTGGGATTATTTTATCCCTGCTGCAGTGTAATTGCTTAATTTGCAGAATAAATTATGTGGCTCCTTTATCTGCGCATATTTTCAACTGATAATCAAGTTTTTATTGGACCACACGGAGCTATAATGGGTCTTTTTTGTTTTTTTTCCCGGTCCGTATATTACATATTGTTGCAATCATCCTTGTGTTTTGTTTAATTGGTTTTATTATTATCGTATGTTTTTCATCATAAATCCTGTCGAGACAGAAACAAACAACAACAACAAAAAAATCCCTTCTGGGATGATAAAAGTTTAAATTAAATGGGAAATGAAATGAGTGTGTGTAGCCGTGCACACATGCATATATACAGTACATTACTTGTGTGTTTGTGTGCGTGTTTGTGTGTTTGGTGGCCGTGTGCGTCGCCGCCATGCAATCACGTTAAGTGCATTCTTCTAATTGAAAGGAAAGAAAACAAGTAGTTGACCTTCCCACCACTCGACTCTTATGAAAAAGGAACTATTATATTATATTATGTTATATTATTCTATATTCTATTATGTTATATTATATTAGTGGACTGCTCTGGTCTGCTAGAGTTGTATTAATTCGCCGTGAAGACATCCAGACTTCCACATTAAAGCCGTCCAGCCATCAGAGAAAACCAACTTTTCTCTTCTAATTTAGTTTAGAAGCTGAAATCTGCAGCGGCTCTCTCTGCACGGCTAAAGAAAAGAAAAATTCATCCATTTGAACATTCATTCCTTTAATTTTCTCTGCGCGGGGGTTAAATTGATTAGTACTCGCAGGGTCTGTTAGTTGGGCGACGGCGTTGTCTCTTGTTCATTTACTGGAGATTGGCTGTAGGTCAGGAACAGGGTGACCCTTCCACCTCTCAGCTGAATGGACAGAATTACGTAGATATAACTGGAAAACTGAAATGACCAGTCAGGGAAGCTCAGGGACGTCGTGTTTGTTAGAAACAAGGCAAGCAGATCCCCTTCATAATCCATCTTATATAGACATGCTGACAGGAAGTCCCAGGGTTCAGCTGTTTCAGTCAGACAAGACTCAGCATTTGTACCGCAGCAGTGAACAAGGTTTGTTTTTAGAAGAGGATGCACTTCCAGTTTTTAATGGTGGCATCTAGATCTGATTCCGATCCAGTTCGAGTGAACGGAAAGTCACTTTGGAGTGTGTGCTTGAGCAATTAAATATAATTTAACAAAAGAGAGAGAGAGAGGGAGAGAAAGGAAATGCCTTGTGGAAGAGTTTTTGACAACTCATCAGGACTTTGGCTCTCTCTTGTTTCTCCTCTTCAAGAGAGAAACAAGCTGCAAATTAAATACAGACACAATATAGTTTGTTTTTTCAAAAGATTTAATTTAACGGACCAAAGTGTGCTGCTTGGAATTTGACAGCCATTTGGCAGCAAAAAAACATTCATTTGGGGGAACGATTTATCAAAATACAGACGCTATAATCGCTCGACACCAACCGTTTGATTGACAGCTCATTTAACCAGTTGTGAGCGTGTATGCCCGCCCTCGAGCCTGCAACAGCCAATGAGTGATCAGGTAGCAAAAGGGGAGATATACCAGTTTCATCATATCATCAAGAATCAATCATTATTAGGCTGATGGAAAACGTTGTCAAGACTCTGGTGATGATTTGAGGACAAACACATGAACGGTTAATTCAACGACCCACACCGGGCCCTAACGACTCTGTAAGGACACTCCCACACAGGGTTTAAAAGCCTGCGACTCCCCTCCAGTTAGTCAGAACTGAAGAAACCTGAGACAAAGACTGTGATAAAACCAGGATCACCAAAGAAATTTCTGGTTGCGTCCCTTTACAGACATCCGATGGCATATTAGCGCCATGAAACTCGAAAACGAAACTGGAAATGTGATCAAGCCTAAAACTGATCGATCAAACCGTCTCCTTTCACTCTGAATATTATCTCAACAACCTGGTAACCAGTCCAGCGTTTGCACCCACAGCTACCTTAATGACCAAACAGGCATAAAAAGAATTTCAGGCTCATTATATCCGATATGTGATTCATCAGAGTTATGATATGCATTATTCATGCACGAACAATGGTTGAAAATACAAAAAAGGTTTTTGTGGGAGTTGAAATTTGGAATTATTGTTGCCAAGAAGTGTTTCAGCAAGCTGAAGAAACTCGAGGAAAACAAAGAGGGCAGGGGACGGTGTTTATTTTACATGTGACTCATCAGTTTATCGTGTTAATAACGTTCTGTTTATCATCACACCACCATCTACTTCTGCCCAGCGACACACTCGGGCGGTGAAAGAGCAGCGCTGGAGAAACTTTGGCTGCTTTTCAAGTCGCTGCCTCTGGGGAGCGCACTCCTGCCCGCTCAGCCGTTGGAGCTGCTGCTTTTCAGTTTGCCAAAACAACTTTCCGGTTTGTACGCGCAGGGGACCTCTGGATCACTTCACATTTCATAAAATGTTGTCAGAGTCAAAGCGCGCTGGTAGAGCCAGAGCTGCGTGCCGAGGGACTGCAACAGAGGCCTGGCAGCGGCAGCTCAAGCCGGGACTATAAAGGCCGAGCTGCCCTGAGCCGACAGGATGTATCCGCGCTCCAGCTAACCACCGTGCTGCAGCGAGGTTTTCTCCGGACTATCTATTTTTGTTGTTGAATTTTGCTGCTGACACCAGCACTGGAGGAGTGTGAGTGTGTGTGTGTGTGTGTGTGTGACAGCAGGGGGCTGGAGATGTCCTCCAAGGCATACTGAAAGAAACAACCAACGCAGAAAGAAGCAGCAGAGCTTTAATTAACATCAGATAACTGACTTCTGTCTCCTGAAATGTTTCTGTGTGCTGACGCTCCCCAGCGAGCTTTAATGGGACGGTTTACAGGACGTGTAGACGTCAAGGTGACAACTGCAACAAAACTAGATGAAAAGTACATTTTTTTTAATAACTGTGAAGCAAGTTCTGACTTCATGTGAAGATGCGGTCCTTGAAAAATGATTATATGTGATGTGACGGCAGCGGCTGTGGCTCAGGAGTTAAAGCCAGTTGTCCACTAATTGAGAGTCTGTGTTTGGTGAAGTGTCCTTGGGCAAAATACTGAACCCTGCTCCCAGTGGGTTTTCTATTTGGATGTGAGCTGACAAAGCTTCCCATACATTCAATATCCACTGACATGTACTGACAGTTCTACAATATTTCTACTTGTCTAGAGATTAAGGGAAAAGGCTGCCGAGTGTGTAAACCACTGGGTTTTCTTTCTTTGGAGATGTCGAGACAATTTCTGGCCATGTTGCAGCGACCAAAACAGGTATTTTAATACAAAACAAGAACTTTTCCCAACTCTTACCAAGAGGTTTTGTGCCTAAACCTAACCAGACATAATCACGGTGTTGTGACGAGATGAAATCGAAATGTTGGAAGTTATCGGCGGTTTGCAGAAACGTACATAGCCATCATTTAGTCTTGCGATTCGTTTTGGAAAGTATTATAAATCCCTTTAAGTTGGTGGTAATACTCACATTCTTTAGTAACATACACACATCCTTGATCTTGTGAAATACCTGAGACATTCACGAGTAAAATACACAAACAGACTGGATTAGATAAAGATGTTTGTGTTGGTTCTTGCATCCAACAACAGAGCAGCTCCTGTGTTTAGCATTTAGCTTCGTACTGGCCCTCGCGGCTCCTCGTTAAAACAGAGCCAATCTGCGCATCCAACAACAGAGCAGCTAATATTATGCTAACACTAGCAGTCCGTCGTACAGGTAGCTCTCAAGCCAGGGACACTCGACTGTGGGCGGTTTTATACAAATGACTCTCAACCTTACATAAGGAGGAGATCAATATCTGGATGTCTCGCTAAATCCCGTGTTGTTCGATCTAAGCAGCCCTTAAAAACTGACTGGGATGTCTTATTATACAAACAGTTTGTAGGCAAATGTATCAGCAAAGCTTTATCATATTATGTCCCCTTTAAAACACAATCCTATATATATATAAAACATATTTTACTGAGACGCCTGAGTGATTATTGTCTTGCAAGTCAGCAAAAGCACGCTAATGAACGCGGCGTGTTTGTACGCGACCAGGAGTTGAATGACTAATTATTGGCTGGTGGTTCTGAATGCTGTAAGCGACTCACATAGCCTATAATCAAAACCACAATACACAACAAAGTGTGGAGGAATTGATTTGCTTTGCTCTTTTCTGTTCACATTAAAAAGACATTATTTGCTTGTTGTATTTTGTTGCAAAGGCGACGATTATTGCGTGCTGCTGCACAAACATTCAGCCGGTACCGGGTCCAGGATCTCTGACGAGGACGGGTCCAGTTTATGAAACGGTTATTTACAGCACTTGGTACCAGCAGATATGGAATTCACATAATTAGTATGATAACGTGGCAACAAAGAAAGACATTTGCATTTGTACAAAATTTGCACAGCTTGTAGCTGAAGATGATACTTATTCTTACAAATTTCATGGCGACAGAGAGATGTTTTTATATCCAGCATCATTTGTCCCCCAGTGAGCTGGAGTCCAACATCAAAAGTGCAAAAGTGGAGCACAATAACTCATGAGAGGGTCAAGAACAGATCTGTGGCTTTCTCTGTAAGAAGGGCTGGTTAATGACTTCACAGCCCGTTTTAAACAGGACGACAACTTCTGCAGACTCACACTGGATGCAAACACAAACACGAGGGAAGATGTTGTGTTTGCGTGTGTGTGTGTGTGTGTGTGTGTGAATGTGGGCCGGAGCCTTAAGACGTGAGAGATCAAACGTATGGCAGCGCCTCTGGCTCAATATTCCCTGATGCAGAATTTTATGCATATTTCGCAAAGTTGTGTTGTGTAAAGAGGCCGAAGCATTTGGAACGGAGCTGCGCTGCAATTTAAACTGATGCTTCCTGTTTACTGACAATACAACAAACACCCACAGCTTATGTAAGGTGCAGCGTGGATTTTAAAAGTTTGCAGGGAGAAGAAGAATTTAGTAAAAAGAGACAAAAATGCCTGACAAAGAAATGAGTCAGAGTCCTCGGGCTGTTTTTCTACCGTGTTTGAGACGTTTATCAGACCGCTGCTGCCGTCTGGTCCAGTCCAGCGTTTCATCCCTCGTGTGCCTGGTTAATTAGAACAGGCTAACCTAATTACCTTGATGGTGCGTTACGTCACTTAGAGCTTTGACTGACCTCTGTCAGGAACCAGGTAATTGCTGCAACATTAACAGGTCGGTGGCACAATCTGTAGCCTCCATTAATGAGCAGCAATATCCCAGTGGCCGTTCATTTGGCGATTTTGCGGGTCAAACTGTGTCTGGCTTTTTAAAACCGGCTTAAATTTGGACGAGAATGAGGTCCTAACTAATTAGGCTCTTGAACGCATCGGAGACGTTATCGAACTAGGGGAGAGATTACAGGCTTCGGCTGCGGGATTGTCAAGTTAGTTTTATTTATAAAGCTGCATTTCACAAGCAAAAAAATATCTGGTGACACTTTTTTTTTCAGTTGGAGACGGTCCAGACTGAAATGTTTAGTTAATTAAATCGTGTCAAAAACCTTCCAATCGAACGCCACACAGGACAAAATGGAGCGATTGTGGCACCAACACAGTTTTAAGTAGTTATTACGGCTGCAAAAGAGGGAAGTCGGGTTAAAAGTCTGTAGAGGGAGGAGGTCAGGGACAGATGGATGTTTGAGTAAAACAAGCACAGGTTTAATTCAGGATACCAGAAGTCGACGGGGAATTCTGCACGTAACGTAACGTAAGGTAGGTTTCAGGAGCCAGTGGCAATCATCTCATTCAGTAGTTTAGGTACGAGGAGAAAGAGTCTTTGGTCTATTTAACATTTATGATGAAGAAGAAGCAGCGGCGAGTTCCAAATGATGTCGTTCTTTCCAGGAAATATCTTCAGAGAACGGTTAAAATAAATCAGTACTTGTTGTAGATGTTGGAGGACTTTGAGTTTAGTACATTTTTAAAGGGTCAAATTAAGATTACAACAAAAACAACTGGCTTAATTTATGGATCATGGTTATCAAGAATCCTGCAGATCTTAATCTTCTTTTCCATCAAACACTAGAAGCCATTTTTCTGCATTTTCTCCTGGCGAGTTTCCTCGTGAATCTTCTGGCTGCGATCTCCGTGAAACATCCTTTCTCCTTGGCTGGTCAGCTGTGCAGCAGCCAGTGAATTCACAATCTTTAGCGGCCAATTTGATTTGGTGCCTGCCAAATTATTTTTTTGGATCTCAGAAGTCGGATCGAAAAACACAGGTGGGCTACCTTCCAGAGCGGCTAGTAGACCCGACAGACTTCAAAGCCAAAGTCAAAACGAGCGCACACACACACACACACACACACACACACACACATGCATGTGCACAGCCTGCCTCCCACACACATATACACACTCAGAAAACTCTCCCTGTGTCTTGATGGCGAATATTTCATGGCTCATTTGTCTGAGTGTCTGAACAACAGAAAGCAAGAGAGACAGAGAGATAAAAACTAATGACGGAGACGAAAAGAGAGAGGATGAATAATAGAAAGAAAAAGATGAGAGGGAGCGCGAATAATAAAAAAGAGACGATGAGACTGTGGAGGGAGAATGGGTGTTGAAGTAATGATGCAGGGATAACATCCTCCTTATTGTCTCTGCTTCTCCCTCTCTGTCTCCTGTCTTTGTCTTGTTCTCCTTCTGTCTTCTTCTCTTCGCTCCTCCATATCTCTGTCTTTCTTTGTCCGGCGCTCATCTTTCAAGTCATTTCATCATCAGCCACGCAGCAGAGACAAGGCCAAGTCAAGAATCACTCCAAGACAATTTTTTTTTCCACCCCTTTTCTTTCTCTTGAACCAAGACCGCAGAGGAAGTCTTTTCTGGTTCACATCCTAGAGTGAATCAGAGGAACCTGTCGACCAAGACGCCACTGAAAGAGCCGCAAAGAGACACAAAATCAACCTTTAAGAGATGCAAAACACCAAATCCAGATGCTAAACTACCACCAAGAGATACAAAAACAACAAGAGACGTACAACCAACTGCAGAGTTATCCAAAGAGATGGAAAAGGAATCAGAGTAGATGCAAAAATGAGAGCAGAGAAATGCAAAATGGCCTCAAAAGAGACACTTCATGTACACCAAGAGATGCAAAACAACCGCACAGAGATGCCCAGCGACCATGAAGAGATGCAGACAAGAGCTGATTAAAAATGTAAGCAAAGAAATGTGAGACAACTACAAGGCAGAAAAGACTTTCAAATAGCCACAGAGAGGCGACACATGTATACCAAGGGATGCAAAACGACCTCAGAGAAATCCTCGTGGCCACAAAGAGACGCAGAACCACTTAGATGAGACGAAAAACTGGAGTAAAGAAATGCCAAACAGCCACAAAGAGTTAAAACTGACCACAGAGAGATGACACGTGTGTACCAAGAGATGCAAAACAACTTCAGAGAAACTCAAATTGATTACAAAGAAACATGAAACAGCTGCTAAGAAATGCAAAATGAGTGCGTAGAGATCCTAATAACCACACAGAGACGCAGACAAGTAAGAAGAGATGTAAAACCGGAGCGAAATGACCACACAGAAATAGAAAGAACAGCCAAAAATAGCTAAAAATGGCCCCAAAAAGATGCAAAACAACTTCTTGAAGATGCTACTGAAAAAAAAGAGACACAAAACTGGAGCAAAAAATGCAAAATGACAACACAGAAATGCAAAAACAGCCACAAAGAGTCACATAAAACAATCTGATAAAAAACCAAAACAAAGAGATGCTGAACGATGACAAGGAGACACAACACGGCTTCAGAGAGATGCACAAGTGCCACGGTGAGATTCAACACAACCACAAAGTCTCGTGTCTCCTCCGGCTCTCAGCTCTAACGTAGGAGGGTCTGAAGCCCGCCGGGACGTCCACACGCTCACATCTGATCATCTCTGATTCACACTCTCGCCTCATTCTATCTAGATATCCAGGTATTAACTCCACATTTCTGTTACAACCTACCATCTAATAATGAACCTCAAATATATCACGGCAAAAAAAAATATAGGTGTCACCCCGCGAGGCACCTTCTCCTCACAGTTCATTTAAAATCACTGGATTTGTGCGTTTGAGACGTCGACTGTCTCCGTCTCCGGGGAGGTCTTTGGGCCGCACATTACATTTCAAACTAACCCCCGTAATTAACATCCCGCAGGCTTCCGCTGCTTCTCCATATCTTATTGAAACAGAGACCAAATGTGTGCGTTTTATAATTCTGTTAGTTTGAATAATTTAGCCGCAAATATCTAAACACAAACGATAAGAAGAGACCTCGGCAAAAAGGTTTTTTTGCGCTGGGAGAGGACTCGAGTTGCGTGTCTGAAGAACGAGTTTCCTTTGATAAGAATATGACATCCCTGAATCTTGACTCCTTTCTTCTTCCTCTGACCCTCCCCTTTCCTCCTCCTCCTCCTCCTCCTCCTCCGCTCTACTCATTATGTGCTGCTTTAATTAGCCCGTCTGATATGGCAACTGGACTTCAGAGAGACAGCGAGAGAAGGGAGATAGAAAGATAGAAACGTGGATGTAAGGAGGGAAGAAAATAGAGAGATAAAGGAAGAAGTAAAGAGGGTTTTTTTGAAGTCGACAGTGCACTTTGTGGGTTAATTACACAGGCTTTTCCTCCCACTCCTCTTTCTTCTTCTTCTTCTTCTTCTTCTTTATTTTGTGACAGTGTATGTAGATGGAAGACTGCTGGAATGAAATAGTCTTGCAATAAAAAAAAAAAAAACTTAAATAAAGTGGATAAATTAGTAATACGACATGTCTGTTGCAATACCGAGAAACAGCCATGATCTAATTTTAATAAAGAATTTACATTTGCACCCGCTTACTTATATTAATTACATATTTCACATCATATGGATTAAAAATTTAAAACTATGCCATGTTGCTTCGGAGGTTTTCTTTTCTCTCATAAGTCTTCAGAAGACATCAGCAAATTGTGACTTGTGTTAAAAGTCGGATGATCAACAGAAAAATCATTTAAAGTCAACATTCTCTGATTTTGTTGGGTTTTCTTTCTGTTTTTTAAGTTCCTTCAGTGAATATTTGGGTGTTTTAGTCTCTCAGTTGATTAAAAATACTCACGGCAGCTCGTTAAAGATAGTTTTTTTTTAAAATAGTATGTATCTGCTGGTGACTTTGGCCCTGAAAATGCGTATCAGCCTTCTGACACCATATGGGCTTTAACTCCATTGTGTACGTGTTGTTGTTGTGCCTCAGCAGGCTCCCACACAGGCCAGATACCGGCCAGATTGCAGAGTTGTGTTTAATGCCAACTACTTTTTAATGGTGATTTTCCGTACTCAGTGTGAGATCTTATTACATGTAAGTCGTGCTCATTCATCCGTCCAGTCAGATGAAGCACACGCAGTGAAAACAAAGGAAAAACAAACTCACTCATGTTTTTTTCAGTTCAACACAGTTTGTGCTTTGCTGTTTGCTTCACTCCGACCTTTTTTGTCCACTGTACGACTTGATGAAGATGATCCCTCACTGGCTTCCCTCATGTTTGAATAGATTACTTCCACATCTGTTTCATCTGGCTTGTGACTCTTTAAACCGAGAGTCACATCAGATCCTGCTTCGATCTGACGGTGAAGGAGAGCTAAAAGATTTCTTTTCGCTGGATTTATCTTCACTCCTATTAATCGGCCAGACTGTAGCAGCGACCTGCGGGGCTGACAGTCGTTGTCGGTCGTGTTGGGAAATGTACTTCACTTCACAAACTTAACATTAAGGACAGATATTGAAAGAAGGGAAAGAACTCAAGTCTCTGGTGAGTGCTGAGTCTAGTGAGCGTTGACGAGAGATCAAGTAAGCAGACCGCTAATTTACGGAGTTTTATCAACCTCAGAAACGACCGCACGACAACAATACACTGCAGTAAATGGATCCAAATATAAACCGCCACCAAAAAGCCACAAATAATGCTCAGAACAGCACCAAACTTCAGCAACAGTACAAATAGGGTCTCAGCACATAGTCCGGGGCATCTAACCTCCGCTAGCTTAGCTGGATTTCTACTGAAAAGCTGACTAAATTTACCACTCTTCTGCAGCAGCTTCCTGTTGACGGGAAGTCCCGACGAGTCGATTACCGAGTGCAGTAGAGTTCCGCGGCTCATGGATGAAAATGTATGATTATGACTCAATGGAAAAGCAATCAAAGTTCATATGTGTCTTACCTGCCAGTTTATAACAGTTATTATCGAGAGCGGACAGGGAAAAGAACGGAATTGAGCATTTCTAACCGCACTCGTTAATCGTCACGTCGGGACTTCCCCGACCGGAAGCTGATGGAGGAGAGTTGAACTCTGTTTTTAGCTTCACAATGGAAATCCAGCTAAGCTTGCGGAGCTAGTGCTTGTGTTCTTGCCGCAAAAGATATTGAGCCTATCAGGGTTACGAGGGCAAAATATTCTGCTCCTCTGCCACTTCTGGTGAATTTCAAGCGCCACCTTTAGGCCTGTTGAGTCGCTTACAATGAATCCGTTTAGACACAAGTATTCTTGAAACGGTGCCGAGGAAGACGGGGGGAAAAAAGATCATTTTGTTACGTGTGGACAGGGACTTAGTAAAGCAATCGGTCTGTTTGGGTTGAATAAACAGTCCCACATGTAACAGAATAAACCCACATGATCCCGTGGTTCAACCGGCTTCACACACCACCATTAAACAACCATCGCAGATAACAATCTGTCTGATGTGACAAACGTTCACAGACGAGGTAATGTTGTAGTTTTATTCACGTTATGTTGAGTCTCATTTGGAGATTTCCTTCCTCACTCTCTGACTCCCTCCTGGAAGTTATAGCGACAGTCAAACAAAAGAAACAACATATATAACAAAGATTTACATCTAGCTGTTTCAACACTTGTAAATGCAGAAGTCTTTCGTATCATATCCTTCAAGCTAAACAATGGCAGCTTGCGTCCTCCTGCCACATACTGTACACTGGTGAGCTGTTAGCACTTCAGCTAAAGTCTGAAGAAGTAAAAACATCCAGTTTCAGAGAGAAACACTGAGAAAAAAAAGCGTTATTTAGGGAGACAAACTGTGTTTTCCGGTCTATAATTAGATGTCTTGCTTCATCAGTTGACCCCCTTGGAGGGTAGCAATCATAATTATGTCTGCATTTCATTCAGGTCTTCTCTCACCTGGCTGTCGTTCACGTTGCATCAAAGGGCATCTGCATGAAAAGAAGACTTGTTCTTCTTTTTAAATCTCAGGAGCTCAGCGGGCGGCAACACCAGGTCTCATTTACAACAAACAGCAGCTCATCGCTCTCCCGGCTACTGAGTCTGAATGTGTGAACGCACACGACAACAACATCACCGGGGTTATTCTCTCCGACTGCAGCCAAAACACAAAAAAAAACATTACACAACAGCTTCCACAGGCTGAGTAATGTTTCCTCTATCTTGTTAAAGAATTAGCTCACTTAAAAATGAAAATCCAGTCGTTATCTAATAACCTCCTTACAGAGATGCAGCATTCTCCTAAACAACTTGGGTAGATGGCTTCATGTTTTAGAATAAAGCTGATAAAAACATAAAATGCCTACACACAGCTCGCCCGGAGGAACCTAATTTTCCAGATACATTTTTCAAATAAACTTAAATAAAATGTATTTGAAAAGACGGTATTTAGATCCTCTTCACTGTAGCTGCTGAGCTCAAAGCGCTCGCCTGTACCTGGCTGAGGTGCACAAGCTGAAAGGAATTATAAAAAGCCAACATGCTAAAGCTTAGTTCCATATAAATGCAGGATAATTTGTTGTTTTGTCGTTAGCGAAAAACAATATTGACCTTGAAGTTGAAAAAGGAGCCTCATAAAAGAAACAATACTAAAAGCAAAAGCCGGAAAAATCAGGTGAGATCTCGCAGTTGTTGTCAGAAGACAGTAGTTCCACCTTAACTGTCCTCCAGGTTACGTCACATTCAGAGATCGACACTTCTCCACTGGCAGGACGGCGGCGAGAGGAACAAGCTACTGCTAACGTGAGTTGTTCAAAAACCTTCTTTTTAGTAAACTCTGTGTACACAAACAATGTTCTCAATGCTCGTGTTCATGTGTAGAGACCCTGGTGATACTACCAGCAAAGTTTCATGTTGTGTTGAGACTTCTTACTGTTTTAAAAATAGAGATTTTGATGCTAGCTTAAAAGTGCCCGTAGCACTCCCATTGAAAATGAGTTTGACCCGAAAACGAAAATACTGTAAATCTTAAAAGTGCCTCTTTTGTCATAATATACATTCACAAAAAAAGCCTAGGTTGTATTTTGGTAAGAGTTTTGCTTTAAGTGAAAGTGAAAGTCACCCACAGAAATAGTATTCGAGTAAAAATCTTAAACTATTTGATATTCAGTGCACTAAACTACCAAAAGTAACACAGCACATAAATCAGAATGTGTCCTTTTAGACTAAATATCCAATATTGTGGTTTTCCAATAAATGTAGCGGTGTAAAAGTACAATCTTTGCAGTGGAGTGGAAGTAGAAGTAGCAGAAAATGTGAATACTCAAGTAAAGTACAGGTCTTGTGATCAGTACTTGAGTAAACGAACAGTACTTAGTTACATTCCATCAGCCTGGAGGAGTAGATAATGACTGAATCCTCATTTTTGGATGAACTCATCCTTGAAATGGTTGCGTGTCCCTCTCTTGTCGTCGTCGTGTTTCTGGCATTGTTTTTTTTTTTCCAGAGGACTTTGATGAAGTCCGTCCCAAACGAATGGTAAACTTTTAATGAATCTGGCCCTTTAAGAAGTCCCATCAAATCCGCGATAATGAGACGAAAACGAGACGGGCATATTGACATTAATATTGCATCACTTTCAAGAGTGTTTGCCATGTTGTTTCGCGAACACGACCCACATTCTAGCCAAACAGTATAATCCTATGAATAAACATAGCTCAAATTAGACACACACACACACACACACACACACAGAAGTCCTCATCACCATGGCTTTCTGTGCAGGACTCAGCTCTCACAAGTTATTTCATGTTAGACTGAGACTTTTATTGCTCGCGCTGGATGAAAGCAGGAGGCAGTTGTGTTTGTTTTTTAATGGAGAGAGAGAGCGGCTGAGCATCACCTTTTCTGTTTTTTTTTCTTTCTCCCCCCGTCTCTGAATAAATGAGGGCCGAGGCTGCTCTCAAAAATGAGCCGGCGGGTCTGCCGCTCGCCCTCCGACTCCACTTTACAGTCGATATTAAAGGCTTTTATCCTGCAGACTAAAGAACCTCGAAAAATCATAGAGAAGGACATCGATTGAAGATGAAGATTAAAATGCGTTTGAGTGGCGGCTTTGATAAAATGTTGTCTGTGTTCTCCACTTCAAAAGATGTTTCAGGTGTGGCAGGTGAGGACCTGGGCACAACACGGACACGCCGGGTGGATGCATGTAAGTAATCGTGTGTGTGTGTGTGTGTGTGTGTGTGTGTGTGTGTGTGTGAAGTATCCGCAGCCAGAGGGCCAGATGGAGACAAATGGATGATCTTTCAAGACAACAGCCCTCCAATTAACACACAGACACTCTCACAAATCACACTCCACACACTCATGCAAAGCAAACACACACACACACTCACACATAAGCCATCTACACACTCACTCACACTTTATACACACACACGCACAATTACAGTACAGCGCATATATGGAGATGCATACGCACAACTGAGTGTGACGGTGCCAGATCCCGTCTGAGCGGCTTTGCCTCATTTTTCTAATGAAACACTCGGACGAACAGATTCGTTCTTAGGTGTCGTGTAAAAGTGATTTCAGAGAATTTGCATGTGTCCACCGTTTTACCTCTTACTTTGATAAATCTCTTGCTAAAATTCCCCAAGTCCAAAACTCACCAGACCATCTGCCTCGTCTGACTTAAAGCTTCAGGATCACATATGTCTCGATCCATATCTCGACTCTCTGCTCGTTAGGCTGAAGAAGGACAAGAAAGTCGTACTAATTTTGCATCGATCAACATCTCTCTTGACACATGTATGTATAGAAAGGTTGTTGCCATGGAGTTCCTCTTGGACGACTGTTCAAAAACACAATAACTCAACTCACATCTGTGCAGAAAAACCTGAGAAAGTGTCAAAAAGTAATTTCGTAGCTCCTAACTACGTCTCTCAGGTTTGAAGTTCACTTTTCTCTCCAGTGACCCTGTTTGTTCTCTCAGATATCGGCTGTATTTTTAATCTTACATCATGTTCACTTTCCCTTACAGGTGCTTCAGAAGTCGTGTTAAAGTGCCGCTTCATAAAAGAGGCTTGAAGATCTAAACGACGACGGGCTTTTGCTGTGAAGAACTTGTAAGAAACAAACGCGTCAGCTCCTAATTAGTCGAGCTTTGGGAGAGACTCTGCTCCTCCGTCCTGGTCCGAGCTCGACTGAACGAATCAAAATATCTTCATCTGAGTGAACTTGGACTCTTTAATATGATAAAGACATTAAAATATATGAAGAAAACATTCATATTCTGTTCATTATTTGATCTACATCAACATAATATCTCATCACTCGGAGGTTATTTCGATTTTCCACTGTTGCGACCAGCAGAGTAACATGTTCTGACCGCCTCTGTGAGTGAGTCATTTCTGGGTTCTGGGCCAGAATAAGGCCAGCTATAGTCACACAGTTGGCTGAGATGTCGTTACGTCATGGGTTGTCGTGTTCTGGCGACAGGATCTGGACCACCCGCGGAGCGCAATGCATGCTGTGTTTGGCCCGTCACTGGGCCAGACCCGTTTTGCTGAGTGGGATGGACCTCTTTGCTTTGGAAAAATGCTTTTTGTGGCATCTCGACTCGCGTCTGACGACAGGTGGTTGACAGCTGCATTTGTGTTTTCTAATTGTTTCAGGTTCCTTAAAACAGCTAATGACTCCGCTCACTTGTTATGTTTCCGTCTGCTAATTAACGACCGCAGGACTTCTTCTCTCTACTCGCAAAAGTGGAACAGACAACCTCAAAAAAGGGCCATTTCAGGGGCTTTTGATTATGCCGACGATCAGATCACATAAACGCTCACCTCCCGGTGAACAGCTGGAGTTCAAGAGGCAAAACAAGCAAGGAAATGTTTGCGAGGCTGAAGATAAAATGTGGCACAACAGAAGGAAAATGTCGGGTTTGGGTCGGAATCAGCACATTTTCAGGGGCTAAATGTTTCTGACGTTACATTTGTCTACAGAATCGGAGCTGCGGGCTGTTTTAATACTTTTATACACAGTCTGGAAATCCATTCAGCTGCAAATACAGTAAATCACTGTGTGTGTGTGTGTGTGTGTGTGTGTGTGTGTGTGTGTGTGTGTGAGCTGTGCTGAGGCGGGCGAAGGGAGATTAAGACTGGGAGTTGAAATAATCAGGATCTCAATGTTTCTTTTGTGATTTCGGATTATATCACTGGTAAGAAGCGTCTGGTTGTTTGACGAGGGATCCTCACGACACAGGTCGGGTCTGTAAATCAATGTCAGGCCAGAACTACAACGGTTCTGCTGCAGAACAACAAGTACTGTCCGTGGTGGTAGGTGGTCCGATGTCTGACATATTTTGACTGACTACAAAATGCAGTGCTGTCTGTTTTTTGTCTTTTATTGTCGTCCGTTATTTCCAAGTGATTCTTCCAACCACATGGCAATAAAAATTTTGCTTGTTTTGTGTTGTTGCATTGTTTCTTTTCACGCTAATTTCTTCCTGCAATTGGTACAAAAGTCCGAACAAACAAACCAAAACCATGGTTCAGTTTCTTCTACCTCAAACTCAAAAGCCGGCATGTCCCGACCAAATAAAGTAGAAGTGAAAAAAACAGATGTTGGCCTCAAAAATCAAGTATCAGTCGGTGTATAGTTCAATACAACGAGCCCAGTCGCCGAGACAAAATGTTGGCAGATTCAAACATTCGTATGATCGGCTACGTACATGTTTACGAGGTGGAGGGTATGTTACAGGCGAGAAGGCTGCCAAGCTAGTGATCACGACCTGCAACGTATCTGTGACACTTGTGTGGCAACAAAAGAACCAATATTGTTAACCGGACTTCAGGACTCCAGCTGCATTTGTGGCGACAAACCCTGATAAGAGTTCACAGCGACGCAGCAGAGAGCGCTCAGAGCGAGACAGTCCTGCACACACTCAGAAACACCTTAATTTACCACCATATGGCTGCCAGACATCTTCACTGCACCATCTTATATCTCTATCTCCTCAGCTGCTCTAATGCGAGGAATGAGCTGCTGATGAGCCGCCCAACATGTCAGGCGCCGGCCTCGGTTGTATGGATTTCTCGGTTCCTGCAGCGTGAACGGGAATAGCGATTTTGGCTCGCGGCCGCTCCGCGCTGGATCTGGACAGGTTAGCGCCGCTTGTAGTTACACGGCCCCGTCTTTAACCTGGAAGCACTCCATCCCACCTCGCCCGCTGCCTCCCCTGCTCCTGTTTTTTTCCTCGTCCTTCTTCTTCTTCGCGGGCTGGCGAGCAGAGCCGAACGTCTGGCCGAGACCCGCCCGAGCAGAGATAGCGTGACCAGGAAGAGGCTTAGTTTCACTTACTACCCCTGCCCTTTCCCGGCACATTTAATAAAGTGACTTTTTATTGAACCTGAACTTTCTCTCATTGCATTCAGGGAGCTGTGTTTACCTCCAGCGCGGCCGCAACACAAACACACACTCATAGAGACGCAGACAGTACCCACACACACACACACACACACACACACACACACACACACACACACGTTCTTAGGGCAGATACACCAATCAGCCTCTGACTCTGTATCAGAGTCAGACACACATCCACAGGCTTAGTTAGGATTAGACCGCACACACATACACACACGCTGCAGATATCCACTCGCATCCACACACACACACACACACACAAACAGATGCTGGTTTCACACACACACACACACACACACACATATAAAGCGGCAGTGTTTCTCATTATCATGCATAGTGGTAGTGGTTGCATTGATTTCCACTCTGTCTTAAACTTAGCCCACACAGAATTGAGTGTGTGTGTGTGTTCGTATGTGTGTAAGTGTGTGTGTGTGTGTGTGTGTGTGTGTGGTCAGCTTGGCAGAGCTTCTCCAGGCTGAGTGAAGATTATGGCTCAGAGATTTTTCACTTCTCCTCCTTTTTTTTCCCTCCCTCCCCTCCCCTCGCTGCTCTTTCACTCTTTCCCTCTATTATCCTCCCCCCCTCCCTCACTCTTACTCCCCTCTCCTCCTGTCTCTTTATTGCTGTTCACTCCATCAATCTCTGTCTTTCCTCCATGCAAAAAAAAAAAAAAGAAGAAGACAGAAAAGTGCCGTTAAGGAATTTCTAAGAGGCAACTAGAGGGAACGGGAAGGAAGAGACAGAAATAAAGAGATAGGAGGAGATCGAGATGAATCGACGGCGAGAGAGGCCGAGGAGGAGCATAAAGAGGGAAAAGAGATAGGAGGAGGGATGGAGGGAGACAAGGGGATGAAGGAGAGGAAAGGCAGGTGGGTAAATAATGAACAGACTGAAGGAGGAGGAGGAGGAGGAGGAGGAGGAGGTTTCAGCCGAAGATCAGAAATTATTTTGACAGAATCCAGAGGAAGAAGATTTAACGTCCGTCCAGCGTCACGGACGACAGGAAATGCATCTGGAGGACGAGCCGCTCTCCTCCAGTCGGAGAGGTTGCTCAGCCGAGGATCTCTCAGGCATTATAGCTATATTATGGGATGTCTTAACCGCTGGCATTGCTCCATTCTAATTAACTACCTCACGGCGTATATCTGGCTCCTCAGACATTTAGTTAATGGTTTGCAGCAAGGCATGAGCAATCCAATACTGCAATTAGAAAGGTTTACTAACTTCTTGCAGAGGGTACCTGCAACATAATTACTTAAAGCCTAAACCCATAATGACAAGACGCGTTTTTTTCTTTTCAGTTTTCTTTTAGCACAGATTTACGTAATGAAATTCAGAGTAGAATAAATGCCGTTAATCCACTAAATCACTGTCAGCTGAGCTGAGCTGCCTCGGATTGTAAAATGAAAGGCGCATATTCAAGCATGTGATCAGTGAATAATAAATGAAATGCAGACATTATGAAGGAGTTTCGCGTTCACACATTAAGGCCGGACAGTAGATTAGTACGGTTCCTTTCGACTGGATGAAGCTCAAGTTACGCACAATTCTGCTGCTCGAATCAAGAAGATATTTTTCTTAATAACGCTGCAGATCTGAGGACAGAAAATCATCAACAACTCGTCTTTCAGCTTATTGTTTTGGCTACATTCAGACAGAATCGGGCATCGCAGTGTCAGTCGACGGCTCATTTGTGTTGACGTAATATTTTGAACTTTAAAGTTGCACTATGTAGTTTCAGGAAAAGAATGTGGCGGACCCTGCCACCTTTCGAGCTTCAAACAGTGTTATGGGGACCTTATTTTTCCTCTGAGAATATAAATAACAGTTCAAGTTTGTATTATAACCTCATTAATATTGTAAATATTGAAATTATGGGTTAGAATTTCTTTAAAAAAATACTACAGTGGCCCTTTAACCCTCGCCGATGCAGACGTTGGCAGTATGAACCTCAAATCTGCTTGCCAACAGCGACTGGATGACAAAAACAAACAGAAAAAACTGCTTCTCTGATACTAGCATGCAAAAATAAAAGTATATCTTGGTAAGTGCCTTGTCTTACTCTCGCTGATAAACGAACTGATCACTAACTTCCCAGAAACACAAGACCAAGGAACAGATATTTCTCTCAGGAGACCAGAAGCTACTAGAGCTGAAGAACAGTGAGTTTTTGGACTTACATTAATCACATGGTGACACAAAAATGACTCCAAGTGAACGCTAACGTTCTGCTGGAGGTATAATTTTGCGATTACTTGAAAAACCAAAGCTTTCTTTCAATACTTCACAAAGAAGAAATCATGATTTGATTCATGTTTGTAGCTCTTTGTGATCAGTCTGAACTTCCTGTTCCTGCGTGGGTTTGGAAATAGAAAGCAGGTGAACGTCCCCTCGGGCTTATGAAGAATTCGTGGCCTTCAATCTGAGAACAACAGTGTTTTTTCTTGGTTTCATATGAGGTGACATTTGGAAGGAATGTGTTGTGACAGCGCGTGGTCTGTTTTATGCGGCTCCGTCGATGTAACAGCAAAATTGATTTTATGATTAAGACCTGCAAGATATCTAATGTAAGAGCCAGACAGCTGATCACAGTTTGAGTGACTTGGCTGAAGATGTCTCGACCTCTCGTTTAAAAGCTGGACTAAATTTAACGTGATCGGAAGAAAAAGTCCCTGCGACATAACTGTGGTGTGAAGCCTGTCATCCCTACATATTAATATACAGTGATATATCACCTAGACGCCCGGAAAAAACATTTCAGCGGTATTTAATGCAGTTTTAAAGGATGAAGTTGCTGATCTGAAGTTTTCCTATTGGCAACAAATCCCATTAAACAGACGAGCCTTATGTAGTTGATCCCTCTGTGCCTCGAGCACCAGATGTGTATTAATCCACAGCTGAAGTTAGTCCTCATCAAACACACAGTTTCCTTCTGGTTCAGTAACATTTGCCAAAAAAACGATATGAATTTACGGCCTGATTTTAAAGGAATAGACGAATGCTGATGCGTCCGGTTCTATTTCCCTCCACGTCAGAGACCCAACGGAGGTCTGCGCTGCTTTTTTGACCTTTTATAAAATCTCAAAAATGCACCTCACACAAACAATGCAAGCTTCTTTCTTCCCTCTACATCTCTTTTGGCACAGGAACACACGACAAATTGGCGTTCCTGCAGGATTTGTGGCTTTGTCTGCTGCCAGAACGGCAGTTTTTCTGACCGGTCATTCAGGGTTGTCAGGTGTATTTACTCAGTTGTAAAGTTTGTGCTCCTTCCAGACTATTAAAGACAACAAAATCTGTGCAAGTTGATGGAAATAATCTTTATATGTGGTTTGCCTCGAGCTTAGGTTGCATATTGAAGCGTGACTGGCTTCCAAGTGCACTACAGCCCGTCTCGAGCTCAGATTGAAGACCCTTCAGCCTTCTATTGTGGAAATCTGCACACACATCTCTCTCCACAGTGAAGGTCAAACATTCAAGTGAGGTTACAATGAGCAAAACACATTTTCAGAGTGGAGGAGGACGTTAAAGATTTCCTCTTTTACCTGTGTAGTACAAACCACTGGTCATTGAGCTAAGAAATTAATGTAGCAGTTGATGTTTCTGCAAACCACAGATACGTCCAGGTTTGACGTGGCTACGTACCGTACTGACATGTGGACAAACGTGCCATATCAGGCTCACAGTGCTTGTTTTTTAACTGACTTTCTCATCAAGGGGTGAAGAAGTGGTTGTCAAACAGGCGACTATAGTTCGAGTCTGCGTTGTGGCATCAGTGTATGAAACTACCAGATAGTTTTAAGGATAGCTAGCGACCAAAACCAGTTATTTTTCACAAGAAGTTGCACCATCTCCAGCCGTGTTCATGCCGTCAGAATCAGGTGTTTTTTGACAGAAGGTTGGACCATTTTCATCCATGTTGTGGCGACCACAACCAGATAATTTTGATGGGAAGTCTGGTAATCTCCAGCCATGATGTGGAGACAAGATCTTTCTACGCATGTTGGAGGCAACAGAAACATGTTCAATGGAAAGTTGGGCCATTTCCAGCCATGTTGTGGCAACCAAAACCAGATATTTTTCACTAGAAGTCCGACCATCTCCAGCCATGTTTATGCCGTCAGAATCAGGTGTTTTTTGACGGAAGGTTGGACCATATCGCGCCGTGTTTGTGACAACCAAAACCAGATAATCATGATGGGAAGTCTGCTCATCTCCAGCCATGATGTGGCGACGAAAGCAAATGTTTTAAAAGGAGACTTCCGGACATTTCGAAGCTACGTTTGCGGTGACGAAACCTCGAGACGAGACAAGAAGTCGGGCCATTTCCAGCCATGTTTGTTGGCGACCAAAAGAGGTATTTTACGTCAAACAATGATGCTTTCATAAACCTGACCATAGCGTTTTTTGTGGTTAAACCTAACCCGAGCATTAGCACAGCATTGTGACAAGAGATCCACAGAAACCTGGATCCAAAGAACCGTAAACGCTCAGTTTGAACTCACTTATTGGATAGTTTTAAGGATAGCTGGCGACCAAACCCAGATATTTTTCACAAGAAGTTGGACCATCTCCAGCCGTGTTTATGCCGTCAGAATCAGGTGTTTCTGGACGGAAGGTTGGACCATTTTCATCCATGTTGTGGCGACCAAAACCAGATAATTTTGATGTCTGGTAATCTCCAGCCATGATGTGGAGACAAGACCTTGAGATCTTTCTACGCATGTTGGAGGTGACAGAAACAGGATAAGTTAGGCCGTGATGGTGGCGACCAAAAGAGGTATTTTACGTCAAACAATGATGCTTTCATAAACCTGACTATAGCGTTTTTTGTGGTTAAACCTAACCAGAGCATAAGCACAGAACTGTGACAAGAGATCCAGAGAAAATTGGACCTAAAGAACCGTAAACGCTCAGTTTGAACTCATCTGCGGTTTATCTTACATTTATTCTGGCGGTTGTGTCGGGTTGAGTGCTGCAGACAAGACGGAACATCACACTGTATTTCTGTCTTTTCATTAGATCTGACATTCAGAGTACAGCATCAGTTTGGCTTGATTTATTTATAAAATCAGCTTATTCTTATACATCGAATCTCCCACGCTGCTTACCCTCCTTTTCATATGCTGCAGTCTGTATAATAATTGCCCCCAGCCAGAGGAAATAATACATTACACAGTATAACAGTTGAACTGACAAATGCAGACTACAACCTTGCTGCGCCCTCCCGAACCCTCTTGTCTCCCGTCTGCACCAGCCATAACTAATTTTTTTCCCCCTCACTTAATCCCTATACATCTCTTTTTATTCCCTCGCCCTCCATCACTCATTTCCACTCCTCTACGTCTCCCCTCCGTCGTCTCACTTTCCCCCCCTCTCTCTCTTGTCCTTCTCTCTTTCCTCTTCCTCTCGCCGTTTCGTCTCATCCGTCTCCCGCCTCTCCACCTCCCTCTCTACTCCCATTTCTCTGGCATCTTCATATCTATCTCTCTCTCTGTCAGGGGTAGAGGAGGCAGAGTATCATTTAGAGAAGATGGCTTTTTTGCAGACATGCCGATGCTCTCACACACACACACACACACTAGAAAACACACACAAGTTAGCCCGGCTATCCATTGTCTCCCAGTGCATCGCCGTTGCTTGGTGGGCAGCTGCTAAACTAGATGTTATAAAGTGCAACTGGTGCTCTGAGCTTGAGAAGAGAGAGTGATGGAAGGGGAAAGAGGGGAGTAGGAGGTGGAGTAGCAGGGGGTTAGGAAAGGGGGGTGAGGAAGGGAGGACGGAAGGAAGGAAGGAGGGGGAGAAACAGTGGATAGAAAGAGACGAGGCGGGGGAGATGGAAACAGGAATGAAACACAGGAAAAAAGCGAGGCGGGGGGAAAAGCAATCCTGTTGGCGCTGATAGATTTCTGGGAGAACAATGTTATCTCTGTCTCCCTCTCCACACACACACACACACACACACACTAATACACACAAATACACACACTTACACTGCAACGCACACCTTGTAATAGAGAGAGCTAACAAATCTTTGTGGAGAAGTACATGCATCCACAGCCTTTATTTTACAACCAAGAAACGGCTCCAAAGGCGGCGCAGTCGACTTACAAAGAAGCTGAACCCGGCCAGAAATAGAAACACGGTCAAACTCTGCATACAAATCCGTGTGTGTGTGTGTGTGTGTGTGTTTGTGTGTGTGTGTGTGTGTGTGTAGCATCTCGGAGTCGGTTTATTTACATTCCAAGCTGCATGGGGGCGTGTGGCGGGGAATAAGGTAAACCGAGGGAAGCTGTAAATAGCGGTGACAGAAAATCTGAGACAGGTGATACTCACGCTGCGTCGACAGAGCGTCAAAAAGACGTCCGAGGAAACATTTTCAAGAGAGCAGGTGATCTTATAGAGTTTGACCACCAGATGTTTTTAAAAAGTAGAATTCGGCTGTGAACCGTCTGAATGTCAAACACCCGGCTTGTTCCCTCCCTGTTGGATTGAAATCTGTCTCTGAAATGTTTTGCAGCTTGCTCCGTCATGGAGAACGGCTGCCGCGTTCAGCTTCATTAAAACTGTTACAATGGATGAATAGTTACAATGGATGAATAAAGGCAAACCAGGAGTCAAAAAAAAAAAACAGCAACAAAACATGCACAGGGACGTCTCGAACAACTCATGCAGCATAATCAACTTCTCCGTGGTTCATTTGTAAATCAAGTATTCTTCAAACTGTTGCTGATACTTGTGGAAACACACAGACATTGAACTAAGAGTCTCTGACTGTTTATTGGCAGATCCAAACTGTCTCCAGGTAGATTTAGGAAGTCTGGACCGCGACTCATATCCGGGTTTTTCTAGTCCGGATGCTTTTGCCGCTGAAATCAGATTTTTAAAGCGTCTTTTCTGTCACTGGAATAAATCAGCCGCTCCTCGACTTAACAGTACCAGATGATTGATAATTCTTCCGTCACCGCCGTACATACTGACTGACGCCTACCTCGTTACCACAGCAACCCATTCAGTCGCTGGTGCCTGATCTGATCCATTACAAACAACAGAACGGCCACTCTGTCGCTGTGAACACGGCCTTTAATGCTGACTGACGAGTGTTGCCAGGAGGACGATAACCGGATCCTCCTTAGTCTCACGTTAACTAACCTGAGATGTGACTATACACGATGTGAAGTGTCCAAGAAGATTAAGCTATTAGATTAATGACCAATTGGAAATGGAATGAACACAATGCCTCCCACATGGTCCCCCAGCAAAATCCTTTATCCTCTTCTCTCGCGCCAAAACCAAGTACTTTAAGCCAAAACATGATTTTCTTCCTGAACCGTAAAACCGTAAGCACAACATTGCCACAACATAAAAATGCAACTAAACCCTGAAGACACATGATGTTTTAACACACTTTGCCAACATTTATCCAGGTCATTGTGTTGATTTTTGATTGTAAGCTGCATCTGTCACAGTTCCGACTCTTCAGCCTGAGTATTCATTGTTCTGTAACTACAGTGTGTCGATGTTGTATTACAGAAAAACGTACTCTGGATTTTCTATGAATGATTTCCTCTGCTTACACGCTGTGATGTGCAGCGTGTGCTACAGGAAGTAATAATAGATTTCAGCCTGCTGTTGGAGCCTATTCCTGTCAACCAGGTGAACCCATGAATGCATTATCATCTGTTCAGCGCAGAATAGTAAACTCACCTCTGGGTGTTTGCAGCAGTCTGGATCTGTATGTACAATGATTTACCCTGAAATAGAATAAACCTGAAGTGGGCTTTGTCGATGGAGCAGTTTGAGATGTTTTCTCCGGACATAATGCAGCCGAACTGCTTTGAATCTACAACTGTTGGTCCGCTGTGAACTTTTTTTCCCGAGCCCACATGCGGTGAGTATTTCATACTCTACAGAAAAGGAGGTGACCTTCTTTTGTCACCTCACAACAAGAAGGTCTCGGCCTTTACCGAGCGCACTTACAGCTCCCGGAAACCGTTTCTGGTGAGATGTGTTTGTTCCTGCGCTGTGACAGAACCGAGAAGTCAAACTGACCCCTCCGTCTCCTCGTTGCATACAAATGTGTGTATACTCGCATTTCTTATTAGTCGCTTATTTGCACTCCCCTCTGCAGAGAGGCAGCCGGTGATTGGGGAGGTAAACTCTCTCTCGCTGAGGTTTGAAGGTCAGCAGAAAACAAGAGACATCTGGGTGACATATTGTTCTATATATATATGCTTAGGTTACTTAACCATCCGGTCGGGGCAGATGGTCGCCCACCGAGAGTCCAGGTCGCGTCCCAGTCGCCAAGTGCTTGCTCAGGAGGAAATATTGGGTAAATAACAGGCTCGACCTGATCCAAATAACAGGTTAGAGGCACTGTATAAATCAAACGGGCTCAACTGGAATTACAACTGTTTTAATATGATGCTAATTAAAGGGATATTCTGGTGTAAGTTTAATCCATGGTCTAACACACCATGAAACTGTGTTAGACTCCCTCTCGAGAGATCAAGTTAGCAGACCGCTAATTTACGGAGTTTTATAAACCTCAGAATCGACCACATGACAACAATACACTGCAGTAAATGGATCCAAATATAAACCGCCAGGAAAAAGCCACAAATAATGCTCAGAACAGCACCAAACTTCAGCAACAGTACAAATAGGGTCTCAGCACATAGTCCGGGGCATCTAACCTCCGCTAGCTTAGCTGGATTTCTACTGAAAAGCTGACTAAATTTACCACTCTTCTGCAGCAGCTTCCTGTTGACGGAAGTCCCGACGAGTCGATTACCGAGTGCAGTAGAGTTCTGCGGCTCATTGATGAAAATGTATGATTATGACTCCATGGAAAAGCAATCAAAGTTCATATGTGTCTTACCTGCCAGTTTATAACAGTTATTATCGAGAGAGGACAGGGAAAAGAACGGAACTGAGCATTTCTAACCGCACTCGGTCATCGTCGCGTCTGGACTTCCCCGACCCGGAAGCTGATGGAGGAGAGTTGAAATCTGTTTTTAGCTTCACAATAGAAATCCAGCTAAGCTAGCGGAGGTTAGATGCCCCGGTCTATGTGTTGAGACCCTATTTGTACTGTTGCTGAAGTTTGGTGCTGTTCTGAGCATTATTTGTGGCTTTTTGGTGGCGGTTTATATTTGGATCCATTTACTGCAGTGAATTGTTGTCGTGCGGTCGTTTCTGAGGTTGATGAAACTCCGTAAATTAGCGGTCTGCTAACTTGATCTCTCGAGAGGGAGTCTAACACAGTTTCAAGGTGATTTAGACCATGGATTAAACTTACACCGGAATATCCCTTTAAACTATAGTCAGCTAAAGAAGTGGCAATATGGTCAATGCCCACATGCTTTCATGCGTCCTTCGTGTCGCCGTGCATGTTAAGGAATACAACCCATAGAGTCAGAGACAAATCCGTCTTACATGAACCTCCACTTGTCCTTTGCCACCTTCTTAATCACATTTAATTCTCATCCAGTCTCCTCCCAGCTTTTAACTACCTAACCTAGACCACTACATCTTTAAAGATTTCATCACAGAGTCCTCCATCTGTGAAGAGTTTTGCTTTTAGACGTTTTATTATAGCAAGTGCATGAATCCAATGACCAAAATACTCAAACATTCTGTCATTGTGCTCCTCGCGGACGCTTTCAGGGGAAATAAATTATTCCCTTTTTTTGCCGGAGACGCCCTGGAACATCCTCAAGCACCCGCGGGGTCCTTGAAGTCGGCGTTAGCGGTCTCTTGGAGGAACATAAACACAACTCCTCTCACCTTTCAACCAAAATGCAGCTCAGCTCTAACCTTGATGTCTAGACGTATGTATATTGGGCCGGGGGAACCTGGGAATATCAGTGACAAAACGGTCAACAGACCGCGGTGAAGGAGCAACAGAGGCCGCGGAAAGAATCCGAGGATTTAAGACGCCATCTGATCTGCAGAGTCGACCACAAGGCAACAGACCAGACGGCAGGAAATGGAGATGTTTTTTTCTTCTTTTCCATGATGCAACACAACCAATCATGTGGCATTTTACACTTATCACAGACGGTCACAAAGTGGCGGCTGGTGTGTGAAACACTCGACCGGTTCAGCCGGCGAGCCTGGAAGTACGAAACCCGATGTGGCGCTTCGTGATTTTGTTATTTTTTTTAATAAATGTGGCCTTTTGTCTGCGCGAAACCTGTCAAAATTAGATTAGTTTTCCACAGCAAGCATGGCCTTTACACATACACAGACACACTCAGAGACACACACAGACAGCAGGGCACACACTCACACTCACACACACACACACACACACACACACACTCAGGGATAGACTCAGCTTCCTATGTGTGAGGCCAATTCATTTTGCCACAAGTGGTCCCAGATTGGATCTGGTCAGAGTCCCATTACGTCTCACCTTGGCTGACCTTAAGCTGCCCCACCCCCGACACACACACAAAGACACACACACACACACACACACTTACACATGCACATATACACACACACACAAATGTGCTCTCTAAACCATATCAAAACACACACACACACACACAGGTAGCCTCATCACGACACAGGTCAGGTCATGAGGATCTGGTGCAGACACACACACACACACACGCGCAGACAGACACACACCAGGCGGTATTGATTGTGTGTAACGTTATCTAGATGGGATCATTTCTATTGATTTAGAAAGAGGGGTCACTCTGATCAATGCTATCTGCTCGTCTGCTGTGTCATTAGAGCAGAGCCTGAGTGCCAAAATATCTGACTATCTCGTCTATCCTCTTAGAGAGGCCGCCGAGCGCGGGGTGAATTACCGGTTTGATCTCAGGTATCAACAGCGCCCCGACACTGCCGACGTGCCCCGGAGCAAGGGCATCTATATGTCATCTGTGTTTACCACTTGTACGGGACGTTAGCTAGCGACCGCCGAACAGAGATTACACAGGTAGTGGATCACGAGGTAAACAGCTTGAGTCGCTGAGGAAGGCTTCAGGCTGCAGCGTTTTGTGTGTTTGAATAGAGAAATGATTATCGATTAAAGCATCAGAATACTGAAAATAAGCGAGCAGTCCGATCTGGTGCAATGCATCTCCTCTCCATATTGATTAAAAGCAATTGTTTTCTTTTATTAAACACTTGTGGGGGCTTTTAAAGACGTGCAGCAAAACCTGGAAACTGGAATCTAATCCTGGTCGCTGCTGAAGACTCAGCCTCCGTACGTAGAGCGACAAAAATCTAATAAATGCAACTAAACTACTGTGAACTTTTCACAACACTACACAGACAATGAAAGTGTTTGCATGTGAAATCCCATTTATGTAAATCTTATCAAGTGAAACGCCCGGAGAGCCAAAATATCTATTATATTGTCATCAAACTGTCACTGCGACCTCAAACTTAAAGATGTGTAACTTTGGTATCATCACACATCATGTTTGGTGTAATAAATATGATTAGACTTGTCAGCGTGCTGCTATTCAGCCAAAAGATCCTCGATTTGGGTAAAGAAATCTCCCTTTTAATGTTTGTACTCAATTTAGCAAATAAAAAACAATAAATGTGCCTTGATGTTACACAAAAAAAGCAAATGCAGAAATAATTTTTCCATTGATGCTGAGCCTCCTGTTTTATGTGAATTTTAAGCAAATTATCCTTTATTTACATGTAAACAAGTGTGATTTTACATCAAAAACCAAGCAATCCCTTCAATTTGGCCAATAAATTCTGCTAAATTATTCCATGAATCTCCTTCAATACATCTTCTACTAATCAGTTTATCAAGCCACTGCATAAAAAAGCAAATGTTAAGGTTATGTCTTCACATGTTGAAGCCCTATGAGAGTAAAAATATTAATTCCTAATGATTTATGTAAATGTTATCGAGGGAAATGACACAAAAAAAACACACAAAATATTAATTATTTAAGCGTAAACTGGAAACAAAAACTTCATGCAAACATTAAGTTCTTTGTCTTTATGAAGTCTGGTTAGAATAACTGTGATCAGACTTGTTACTCATTACACTTCGCTATAATTCTAATTAAAAACGAAGGAAGACATTCAACAGGAATTGATGTAAATGTGCCACAGAACCACAGAACCACAGAACCGGTGCTATGACTCTTAACTTTGCAGTGAATAAGCTCTTTAATTTTGCAGATAAATAACATATAACAAACAACAACGATACCGTCATGGTGCTACTCATCATATATATCCACTAAAATAACAGTTATTAAAAGTTAATTCAAACATTTTAGTTATGCAAACACATCTGTATTTATTCTGCTGAGAGGAGACACATGTTAACTTCATTATCATTAACCAGAGACTTAAAAACACACTGGAGCTGCAGTGTTGTCATTATTATTTGTTTGGCAGAATGGGACTGTGTGCGTTCTCCTCCCTCCTTCTTTATTCCCTGTTGCTCTCTTATTTCCTCATTCTCTGCCCTTTAATGTGTGTTTGGACTTTAGGCTACTGTCACTGCAGTTTTTACCAATTCAGATAAAAACATATATTGTTTGTTTGTCTTTATTTTCAAGGCAGTAAAACAGTAGAATAGTTTTGTAGTTGCAGCCTGACAAAGAGCCCCGCATGTACTCTAGCGCATTCAAGATAATATGTGGGTGGTTTTCTCATCATCTCGAGCAGATTTTGGGGCGATCGTTGGGTTGGAAATCCATCAAACCGATCCTGCGAGGAGTTTTACCCGCAGCTCTGCGTACCTGCGTCGCGATAACAAGAAGAAATGGTAATGCCAGGTGTGAAAAAAGGTTTCCAGATACACATCTAGAGATCTGCAGATACATAATCCTGGTTTGAATTCTCCGAGGTGTGTGCGTAACCATTTCAGTGTGTCAGTCGGACTCCCAGATGTGTGTGTGTGTGTGTGTGTGTGTGTGTGTGTGTGTGTCCCTCGGGCTGTCATGACCAGATGTGTCCCTTTTTCCCATCATTTTACGCACCGCTGCTTCTTAGACTTCATCGAACACACACACGCACAGACTCAGACACACATACGTTTGCAGAGGTGTTGACATCACACACATTCTTCAGATAGTCGTGTCAGAGAGACTCGACTTTACTTTACTCCAGGAAAAGTAATAGATTACAGGCTCTGACATGTACTCAGAGTATCAGAGTGAAAAGTCTCCTTCTGAAGGACATTTGTGGTCAAACTGAAACTCACGTCGTGTTAATATGATTCAAAGACTATTAAAGTTAAAGGTAGAATCAGTAGGATTTGTCCCAGCTGCTCCTGAACGCACCACAAAGACAGTTGATTGTTGAGTCTCATTCCCAGGACGTCAAATAGACACATGTTGGGTTGGTAAAGCGTCCCGAGCAGCAACAAAGAGAGAAAATCAGAAACTCTCTGCAGATACGAGACACTAACACGCCTTTTCTACGTCTTTTTCACGTTGTTTCATCTCGCTACATCTACCTCGAAATCCGTCTTGTGGAAAATCAGCTGATAAAACCAAAGTTACGAGCCTGTTTTGAAAATGTAGGGAGTAGAAAATGTAGATATTTGTGTTCAAACGTGAGACAGAACAGTCGAAAAGATAAATAGCCGAATAAAATACAGACACCTGACAAAGATCGATAAAATCTCAATTATATAAAGTGTCATAGGATTTTTTTTTTTTTTACGAAGGTGACGAAGACATCCTCTGACTTGAGCTCTTAAAAAAAATTGTAATTAGTCAACAGGGTGTTATTATCAACAAGCTTATCAAAAGTCTATCAGTTTTTTATTCATGGATTCAGTTGCAGATTTTAGGGCCTAATCAGAAATTACTGCAGTCGTTCCAGCTTGATAACCAGTTTCTACTCATTTTATTTTACTGTGGCGGCGGGCGGCGTTTGGCGTTTGGCGGCGGCGTCTCTTCCTGACCTCCAGGTGTCTTTAGTCTGAATCGTTCCCTCGAGTATCGACAAAAAAATGTTAAAGGATTTATCTCATTTTCCTGTGGCTGAGAGGACACGAGGTTCGCACAATGACAGGAGTGAATACGCTTCCTGTTCACACACACACACACACACACACACACACACACACACACTGCAGAGTCGCCTCCAGTCAAGCGTGTCTTATTGGCCTTCTGTTTGACTTCCTATTCGGCTCAGTGTGTGTGTGTGTGTTTCCCAGTGTGAGGGTGTGATAGATCCAGATGGAGATGGGTTTATAATCACGGGACAGTTGTTGTTTTTATTATTATTTTATGGTTGTTTTTACTGCTCACTAAACTGGAATGAAGAGCGGCGGGGAGACGACGAGAGCGCCGACGAACGAGGAGAAAAACGGAGCGATGAGGGGAGGGAGGGAAGTACGAACAAATAGAAAAGTAAAGGTTGCAAAGCTCTCGATGAAACAAAGAGAGAGATAAATAAAGAGAGTAAGAAAAAGGACTGATGATGATGAGGAGGAGGAGGATAAGAGGAGAGAAGAAGAGGAAACGCAAGGTTGCTTGAAGGAAAGAAGGGGAAAATATAAACACAAAAGAAGAGAAATAAAGACAGAGTGGTTCTTTGAAAACAAGGAGAGATGACAGAGGTTACACAAAGATGAGAGGAGAGGAAAGGAGGAGCAACAAATGGAGACAGAAGGAGGGAAAGAGGAGAAATAAAGACATAAACACAAGAAAGGGATGAGAAGAGGAACAAGACGAGGACGCGGATGGCAGGAAATAAAACGAAATGACAAGCGAGGTTTTAAAAGAGGGATTGTTGAGACAAGAAGGGTCAAAAGAAACAAAGAGGGGTGAAAACGGGAGATAAAGGAAGAGGAGGAGGAAGAAGGAGGACGGGAGGAAAAGACGAGTAGAAAGGGAAGGTACTGATGTCTGGTTGAAAGGGAGGGAGGAGACGAGAGATCAGAGGAGAGGGGAGCAGAGGATAAGTACCGATGAAGAGAGGGGAGGAGAGAGGATGAAGAGATCAGGTGAGACCAAGAAACACAAGGAAGAGGGGTGAGGAGAGGAGAGGAGAGGAAAGGAGAGGAAAGGAAAGGGAGGAGAGGAGAGGAGGAGAGAGGAGAGGAAAGGAAAGGAAAGGAAAGGAAGAGAAGAGAGAAGAAGGAGGAGAGGGGAGCAGAGGATAAGTACTGATGAAGAGAGGGGAGGAGAGGAAAGGAAGAGAGGAAAGGAAAGGGAAGAGAGGAGAGGAGGAGAGAGGAGAGGAAAGGAGAGGAGGAGAGGAAAGGAAAGGAGGGGATGAGAGAGGAGAGGAGGAAAGGAAAGGAAAGGAAAGGAAAGGAAATGGAAAGGAAAGGAAAGGAAAGGAAAGGAGAGGATGAGAGAGGAGAGGAGGAAGGAAAGGAAAGGAAATGGAAAGGAAAGGAAAGGAAAGGAAAGGAGAGGAGGAGACAGGAGAGAAGGAAAGGAAAGGAATGAATGGAAAGGAGAGGAAGAGAAGAGAGGAGAGGAGAGGAGAAGAAAGGAAAGGAAAAGGATAGGAAAGGAGGGGAAAGGAAGAGAGGAGGAAAGGAAAGAAAATGAAATGAATAGAATGGAATGGAAAGGAGGGGAAGAGAAGAGAGGAAAGGAAAGGAAAGGAAAGGGAAGGGAAGGAGAGAGGAGAGGAGGGGACATGGTGGCAGATATCATGAGAGGAGAAAAAGGAGGAGAGAGGAGAAATAAGGTAAGAGAATAAGAAAAGGTGAGACAGGTGAGGAGCAACAAATAAGGAAGAGATGTGACGACAGGGAGAAATGAGGAGAAAGCAGAGCTGCTGAAGTCGTACTGAGAGGAGGAGGAGACGACAGGAGGAGGAGAAAATGAAAACAGAGACAGATAAGAGGAGATCAGATAAAGATGTGATGTATGATCACTCTGATACTTTGAGTTTATTTAGCTGATAACACTAAAATAACACGACTTTGACTGGAAACACGAAAAGACTGAGCACGATCATGTTGTTGGTGCATTCAGGTGTTGTCAGAATAATCAGAAAAAATAACTCCAATCTATGAAAATCTACGTGAACGCCTCCTCAAGTCAGAACAACAACGGAAATACTGTCGTGGTTTTACGGAAAGTTCTGGTCTTCTTCGTGGCCTCCATATTGTTTCCTCCGCAGACAGAAGAAGGACTTTCCTAACGTCTCCTGTCATGTTCCTGCTCACCTTGATCCTCCACACCTGCTGCCAATCACTCACCTGCTGGCTCTTCCAATCAGCCAACCCCTCCTATATATATATATATATATATATACATCCATCCTCCGCTGGTTTCATCCTCATCTGCTCATCGCTTCACAACTGGATTTTTGCCAGCTCCCTGCCTGGTGTTGTTTGCTTTTGTCGGCGTGACCTCGTGACATTTTCTCTTCTGAGCTTCGCCTCACGTCCTGCGTGTTTCTCTGAGTTTCATCTGCTCAGAAAACATCAACAGCGATATTTCACAGCTGTTGTGCTCTCCTCTAGTTTTGATGCGAGGTTCTCCAGGCTTTTGCGGACAAACAACCTATTTTTGACATTTTCTTTCTGGAGGAGCGGTCGAGTAGAAACGTCTCGTCGAGTGCGGTCGAACAACAACAAGGAGAGAAGGAGTGAAAAATTGCAAAATGTTAAGAGGAGGGCAGTTCTCTCTTTTCTTTCAGACGAGAGGAGATAAAAAGGACAAAAACTTCTCAGTTAAAAAACAAAAAATCTCCGAGCTTTTATTTCTTACTTTTCTCTCCATCTGCTTCCATTTCCTCTGTCACTCTCTCTCTCGCTCGCCGTCCCTCCCACCACATTCGCAGGGTTCATCTAAGTCGCGTTGACGCCCACTCACCTCCAACATGCTACCTCAGTTTCCATGGTAATCGAGTAGCGACCGCGCTACATAAATATATACTTTAACATTCAGCACTCCACAACTCATTAAGAACATCTTCGGATGAAAAATTAAACCTCTCGGGGTTGTTGTTCCTCTTAAAGGGGCCACGCGGCAGGAACACTTAAGGGGCTTTTGTGTTTCTCTAATTCCTGCGAGCGTTTGAGTTTCATGAACCTGTGAGGTCGACGACGGCGGCGGCGTGCAGCAGCAGCAGCAGCGAGGAGCCGCTCCGCCGAGCGTGACACGACGGTAAATGTGACCCGGGGGGATATTTCACGAGGAACAAGAAAACGTTTTCTACTTTCTTGACTCATGAGAGAGAGTCAGAACAAAAGCCTTTTTGGGTTTAAACGCTCCGGCACGGAGTCGCTCTTCCATTCAGCCGTCTGTGAAGCAGCCTGAGTGGGTTTGTGGGAGCTGGCAGGATTGTTTCTGCTGATCCTGCTGCACAAAAGCGCTGAAAAAGTTTCAGATAATAAAGGTGATTGTAGTAAAAACGTAGCGTAGCTGACATGATGAGTGACCATCACCGCCTCTCCTCCGCCTGCATCCGCTCCACCGGCATCTCATATAAATGCTTTTATTGATTTTCTCTGAAAAGCTTTTACTCATAAACGGTTCCTCTCGGCTCGAATATATAGAACTTAACAAAGAGATTAAGTCGGAGATAAAGTCTGTTTTCACACGCACTTCTTCATCCTGATTGAATAATTCACACCGAAGCTCGACACTGTGGAGTCTCTAGTTTCAGACCTCATTAAGGACGTGATTCATCTTGTGCACTACAAGCTCCTTTTTGACCAGAATACTGGTAAATTTAAGGAATAAAAGTTTTGTTTTCAGCCCTTTTTCACCAACAATTTAGCTTCTTTTTGTTCCTCATTTTTAGGAGCAACACTTCGGCCTCGACCTCCCAACACATCAGATGAAGCAGCCTGATCACGTTTGTCGCTGTAGTTACGCCTCTAACGTCTTTTCCTGACGCGATGGAGTAAAAGAGCAAGACGAGCGACAGTCGGGAAAGGTTGGATGAGTCACACGCTTGTCTCGAACTTTGTGTCCTCAGAGTGAGTCAGGGGGCTCTGATTAAATCATCTATAGCACTTGGGCGTGTCCAACTCCGTTTGCTAGTTAATGGCGGATAATCAGGCCGCAATCTGAGGTAGACATGGGCGTGTTGTAGGCGGAACATAAGTCGAACCGATCAGGACGTCGTCGTCTCTGTCGCCCTTTAAAGGTGCACTGATGTAGTTTGGGGGAAAGAAATTGTAAAGTTCTTTATTTTACTGATAATCAAACTAAATAAACGAGCTCTCTTTGTTTTCACGACTAAACAAACTGACCTTTAAAGAACAACGCAATGTTTCATGCTGTTTACATGTGGCGGACCCTGCCACCTTTCTACCTTCCTCTGAGCACAGCTTGTTTATTCACTTGTGGACAAAATACACATTTCTGATATTCTATTATTACCTCATTGATATTGTAAATATAGAAATTATAAGATTGAATTTCAGGGGTGTGCTCCTCAAGATAGCAATCACACACCTCACTTTTAAGACCAACGTGTACAGACACACACAGGTGGAAATGTGAGAATGACAACATGACACTTGTGCTGTGACGAACGTAACACAGAGCCCAGGATGTTTTCCTGCCACATAAGAAGAAGGTGTGAGATGTTTGTTTTTTTTTTGCAGTGATCTGTCAGACGTGTTCGTCAAAGACTTGTGATGAAGACTTGTAACAGGAGAGGATTTTTTTAAAGTTTAACAATAAATTCTGCATCGTCTTCTGCGTTAATCTCGACGACAATCACGCTGATGTCGATCGGGCTCTAATTCATAATTAATAGACGTGTAACAGTTTTCTTTCTGTACTCTTAAATGTCAACATTTACTGCTGTCCTGGGTGTCTGTGAGCGTTTAACAACAACATGTCTTCAACGCATGAAGATTTCATGAAGCCTGATGTGAAAACGTGTCTTTCTGCCATGAATCAGCTCGGTACGTCTGGTTGATCCGACTGAAGAGCTAAAACGTGTCTTCTTTGGATCTGTAGCGCACATAAAACATGTAAAAGTCATTTTAAATTCATGTGTGTGTTGTTATTTATTAAAATATAGGACAGAACCGTAAAGAGACGTATGTTAGGGTGTTGATATTCTCAGGTGGAGGGGCTGAGAGGAGCACACGGACCTGACGCCCCCCCGCCTGCCGGCTCTTATGAGTCTGGACTTGTGGTTTATTTTTAGTCGGAAGGAAACCATTTATTTCTCAGTAGTACGACTGGTGAGCTGTTCCGAGAGTCGAGCTCCCTCTGAGGCTTTTTCAAAGAAAAGAATAGTCACTATTAAACCTGCTTCAGCGGTTCAGTTCCTACATTTCATCAGAGAAGAAGATACACATGATTACATAACAATCAATCACATCTAACAGGTGATTAAAAGATACAATCTAAAACATCACTGTAACACAACACACACTCCATCCTTTCATTCATCTCCCCTTTTTCGGGTTATTTTTACCCTTTCTCTAATTATTATTCTTTATCATACACCAGACCTTTTAGCGCGGCATCAAGAGGAATCCTTAATCTTCCAGTCGCTCGCTGAATCCTGATCAGCTGACCTCACATAACAACACTTAAAAAGCTTCCCGACGAGGCCATTTGTTAGCATTTAAGCTGCCACACCCCCCCGGAAGGCTTTAAATCAGAGGAACTGATTCACAGCTGCGAGAGTCGCATACCAGCGCAACGCCTACTACATACTCAATCAGCACACACTGCATAGTACCTACTTAACGAACCATTAAGGGCGCCATTAACAGCAGACGGCTCACACCGAGGGTCACTCGAGTGAAACGTCTTCCACGCATCACACGACCGTATCGATCACATTACAGTCTCCTTCAGACACTCGTGAGATCAAGTCCTCCACTAAATCTGATATTTCCTCACGTTATTTTAAGGCAAGTTAAAGAAAATGGGAAAGAAAACCGGCAGGAGGTGTTTGTTTGAGGTTTAATCGATTTCCAGCCATCAGATCAGAAAAGACTTGTATGTTTTGGTTTAGAGAGATTATACACGTTGTTGTTCAATGAGGAGAACCTGGTGATATCTGAAGGAATCACAGATCAGATCGTAGAAAAACTAAAATATTCTGTATGTCTGAAGTCTGAACATTTCACAGAGAGGAAATGTTTGAAAGTATTGACGAGATATTGGAGCTTTTTAAACTTCACGATGTCCCACATGCACAAAAAAAAACAACTTGTTGGTTTCGGCCAAGTAATCAGACTGTGTCGGAAACTCACACACTCACACACACACACACACACACTGCTGTGTCACGCAAACACACTCATGTGTGGAGAAGAAGATACATGCACACACACACACACACACACACACACACACACACACACTTGCAGTATAACTCTCCCTTTGGAGCAGATGGCTCCACAGTCATAGCTGATGTTTCACACATCAATGAAGCACACCATGTACTCACAACTACTGAATACACACACACTCCCTCACACACACACTCCGTCATACACACACACTCCCTCACACACACACTCCGTCATACACACACACTCCCTCACACACACACTCCGTCATACACACACACTCCCTCACACACACACTCCGTCATACACACACACTTGTGCCACGCAAGCCAAAACTTCTGAACACACACATGCCTGCATACGCACACATGCGTAACTACTCGAACCCAGACGGACCAACCGCCTCACTCACAACTGCTAAAACACACACAGACACACACACACACACACACCGCACACACACACGTGCATGCCCACGTGCATGCACAGTGACTTAGTGATTCATACACACACATGCACAAATGCACACGCATGCACAGAGTGTCCTCATCAGCGCTAATTTATGGAGTGAGGAGCCATGTTGTTGGCAAGCTCAGACCTCAACACACACACACGCACACACACACACACACACACATATTAACAGCTGAGAGGCAGTAGGTTAGAGTGTTGTATTATCATGGGTGTTGTTAGGCCTCTTGTCAGATAGCCGATAGCACCGCGAGGGAGAATATTGCTCAAGGACATTATAGCTGTTAGAAGCCGGTCGGCAGCACCTGTGGTTTTAATTGAAAACACTCGACGCTAAATACAAACGTCTGATAAAGAAAATCGACCCGACTCCCGTGAACCACCTCCTTCTTCTACCGCCAGAGTTGAATGTGTGTGAGTTTATATCTCTTATTGTTTTATGATAATGTTCACTTTCTTAAGTTATTCTTTCTGAGTTCACAGCGAGAAAAGTGTCTTTTTCTCTGCTTCTCGTCTGAAATATTCCCCGGCAGGTTCCCAACAGGTGTGAAATGATCTCAAAAGCAGAAAAGAAAGAACGAAAAAGAAAATGTGACACTATAGCAGGATTTGTAATAGAGACGTATTAAATCCTCTACAATGTGCAAATTATACCCTATCATCATTTTGGAGCCTGACTAAGAAACCACATCCAAAAATTTCTCAGTTGAAAGCCAGAAATCGCAAATCCAGCCCAGTCGCCAGAATAACATGTTGGCAGTTGATGTTTCTGCAAACCACCGACAGCTTCACCTTTACTGCTTCTACGAAACACGTCACATCACGTTCACACTGCGAGTTTATGATCAGAGTTTCATACTGGAGGAGTGACGAGGACGGCGAGTTTACACGCGGCCGCCGTTCACGTGGTTTAACATATGTGAGCAGGAGAATTCTGGATGTTTTGGAGACAAATTCCAGCCGTGTTTAATGAATTAATGTGAATAAAACAGCTAATTATTATATTTTAACATGATCTTTTCTTAAACCAGTGGGTTTTGTGTTTAAATCCAAACAGAGCATGGGCACAGTGTTGTAAATGTACAATAAAAACACAAATCAAACTTTGAATCAGGTCAACCAGATATCGATTTGGGGGATTATATTCCATCGCTTCCTCTCAGTTTACCAGATTCACTTCTTCATAGCATGCAGTGCTGTTTGTTTAGGTACCTGTGCGCACCTGTGTGAACCCACGTGGTTAAGTTGTGGCCGTGGATTTGCTGCCGACGTAACATCCTCGACTTTTAGCTTTCCAGCTGATCTATACTAGTTGCTAGTTAATGTTAGCGAGCTATATAAGCGGAGGAGGGTTCAGCTCACACATGACACATTCAGTGATAATTGGATCTTGAAGTGCTTAAAATTATATGATTTTCACACAGATTTTGCAGCTGTGAATGTTTTTTTTTCCTCACTTTGTAATAAAAGGTGGCAGAGCTGCACTCCAGCACCACTGCACCTGTTTTATCTCTGGAAAAGTTTTGCTTTCCCGACAGTTTATGGCTATTTCACATTGGAGCGATGACCCACATGAACGTGAAGATGCAGACAAAACATAATTCCTGCACTTAAGACAGATATTGTGATCTGTTGTTGGATGATTCTTGCAGCGGATCGATTACTGCAGAATCGCGGTGATACTTATCGTGAATCGTCTTTTCACCGGTGATCTTAGCAACATTTTTGCGGGGGGAAAATGTTCAATGCAGATGACAAAATACTCTGTGACGTCTGAAACTGTTTGCTGATTGTCACCACAGACTTTGACTCTCAGAGTTTCCATTTGCAAATGATTAAACTTGCAATATGCTCTTAAAAATGACAGATATCACCTCCTGAAATTCAACTCTATTACAGATAATTTCCACGACAGACGGGTTCGTCCTCGAGAGCGACGTTCGTCACATCCGGCGCCGGAAACGTTCACAAACAAACAAATATCACCGCAGAGAGAAAATCAAACGCTCAGAAGGAATCTGATGTCAAATCTGTGTTGCCAAGTAGGGTGTAGAAAATCAGCGTTATTTAACTTACTGGAATCAATGTTTCTATAGCAACACAACTGATATTGGGAAAAGGTGTGAAACGGTCCCTGACAGCTGGTGGGCTATCATGAATTAATGTCGCCGCGCAGAGTCACTGTGAACTACCTGATTTACAAAAACACACATGCAAGAGGAGGAGCAGAGCGCCGGGCTGCGCTCCTTCAGCGATTTTAAAAACGTTGTTTCAATAAATGAAGACTTCGGACCAACCGGTGTGGGTTTGAGACGAGCTGTGTTGACAGCATGAATAGTAACACAGAGAGACACCGGCACCGTGCCCGAATATCTCTGGCACGTTCGAGCAAATTAAGGTACAGAGAGGAAAAAAAAAAGCGATTGATTCAGGGTGTTATGAGGACTTCTGTTCCTTTAAAGAGGCGACAGAGGAGGGTGATACATCAGCATGCAGCGTGAGACGTGTTTGCTCTCTGCAGCGGCTAAACGCTCACCTGTCGAAACAGCAAAGTGTCAAACATCTCGCGGAATGATAATTAAATGTGAAACGCAGTTATGAAACAGAAACGACGCTGTCGAGTTAAGACGTGATATATTCAGGCGCTGCACGCCTGAAAGAGCAATCAAGGGACAAAAACACAGGCGTCAGGGAACATACTGTATCTGACACTGCTCCCAATATCACTATAATATTGTGAAATATTCCTTTAAGTGGACAAAATTCTCTCAGAAGAAGGTCGAGTGTGATTGGAAGATTCAGATACGATACAGCGACGATCTCAGGGTGAGATTATTTTCTCATCTGATGCTTCTGAGGTCAAGAGTCGACTCTGACGCTCAATTTCTTGTTTTATTTGAACAACTCTTATCATTATATGTGTGTGTAACAAGATAATCTCCTTCAGTATATATACATATATATATCGAAGGAGATTATCTTCTTATCATCTGTTTCAAAGGTCAAGAGTCGATTCTGACGCTGAGCTTTTGTAACGCCGACATGAACAAGAACTCCTGAAAGCTTTTTCAGAAAAAGGAAATACATTTTAATTGCAAACTCAAATCCAAACTCTGTGTTCTTATCATGTGATGCGGTCAAAACCTCCAGAACAGCTAGTTCTGTATAATCAGCTGTTACTCAACTCTGATGAACATGACGGTCATAATGATTATAGGATGAAGCTATGAGAAGAGAATAAAACAGGTTAATGTCAAATATTCGATTCGAAAATTCTTTTTTATGAATGCTATCAATCAAATCTGCCTTTAACTTAGTTTACTGTTTGTTTTAGCAAATAAATTACCCTCAAATTACAAGCGCAAGGAGTCGGAGAGAGTCTGGAACCATAACTGTAAAAAGAATGTATAAAAAAATAACAATTACACTTAATTACTGGTGAAAAGCCAACGAGACGACGTCGTAAACAAAAGACTGGACTCATAAACATGATATTTCAATTGTTTGTATCGTGGTAATCGTAAATATCTTTATAAAACAAGATGTGTTCAGTCATTTTGTCAGAGCCGAGCTCAGTGACAAAGTACAAATGTAGCATTAGTAGATATTTGTGTTTACATAAATCACATTTAAATGTCAGAGAGATAACATCCCTTACGCCATACGTACGTTAGTCTACACAGCCGTCAATCCAGATGGAAACATACGGTATGATGCACTAAATTAGTCAACAGAAGCATGAATAAGTCACAATAAGATGAGCGGGGTTGCCAGGTTGAGTAACATTTCTGACTCGACCCGCGAGAGACAAACTGGATCTTTTTCTTGTTTAAGGAACATCATCGTGTCTTCTATCAGATGGAGGAGTAACATCTTCATTTGTATTCTTTTTCATGTCTTATAATAACTTATAAGGAGTCCGAGTCCATTCTCTGAAGATAACAGGGTCGGTAAGCAGAATATTCATATCAGGATCATATCAGGATCAAAGCAGCTTGTTTGGGTGGTTTGGACACACACCGAGTGGCTCCGCTGGTCATTATCGGCACTTAGCACATGAGCTAAAGCCTCGGCGACAGTGAAAAACTGGCGTCTGAGGCGTCTCGGCGAGGTGTCGAGCAACCGCAACGTTATTTTCAGCCCTCCCATCATCAAACATGCCTGCAGGGTGTCATCACGCTCGATGTCACGGAGCGTGATAGGTGTGATGCTGATAACTTCATGTAATCGTGATGTAATACACATGTGTATATCTGCATCTCTCTCTCCACTGATTAATTCACATCTTTCCTTTTCTGCTTTGTCTCCCGGCTGCGTGTAGATATTTATAATTCCGCCGAGCGTGAGGTCGGCTGGCGGTTCAGACGCAGCGTCAGCAACAGAATGATAAGTTACAGCAACAATGTTTTTTAAACAAAGTCAAAAAATGTCCCTCCGCTGATCAGGCAGAACATTACAGGGTTTTATAGTGGATCTTCTGGGTCCTTTGTGGATCAGAACTGCTCCAGCACATCTTACAAGATGCTCTATCAGAATTTGGACATCTTTCTTGTGCTCCTCCAGCTGTTCCTGAGCAGTGTTTTCGGTGTGTCAGGGCACATTGTCCCGCTCGGTCCGGTACTGTTGTTGTGATGAGGTGGATGTACTTAAGGTCCACTTGGTCTCACATGAACGCCAGCCAGGAGCGGAGAGGCAATCAGGACGATCAGGAGTTTTCCCGGTCGGCCGGCCGATGAATTTGCGTGAACTGACTCACAGATTATTCTGAGCGGCTGTGAGACGTACGCGGCCGAACCATGGGCTCATCGAAATTATTGACGTTGTTTAAATTCTCTGACATCCACTATGTAAGGGATAATGTATAGAACGGCGGTCCGTTCTATACATTATCCCGCTTATTACACGGCTACTTGCCAACACGAAAGAGAACTTGTCTTTTTACAATGTATTTGTTACCGTTCATAGTGTTTTTCAGCAGAGAAATATAGTTTCTCTTCTCCCTCTTCGCTGCTTTCCTCTCTTTTTCTTTTCTTGACCGGTGACGACAACTCAGCCTTTTGCCAGGACTCGAAATCACCGTATTTTCCCAAAAAATATCAAAGTTAATGTGAAACTCATCCATACTAGTGGCCTAGGAGTACGTTTTTTCCGATGTGCAGTAGACTACAGATCAGCTGACGTCGACCGAAGACGCTGCGGTGAAAAGTGACCGGACTACTTGTGGAGCAAAGATTTTAGTATCGTATTGCTACGAAATACATGAATCAGAGGCAAAAAGGCCACTTTCCTTAACGACGATCAAATATGCTTATTGACCGTCGAACATTGGGAAGGCCGATTCAAGTGAATGGAGCATTCTACAACATTAAGAAGAGCCGTGTTATAAATTAGGATGAACTACAAGTCCAACAGATATTTATACCACTTACTGACTCTCTATATCTCAGTCATGGTTACCCTGCACACTATCTTAAGCTTATCTTAACTATATTTAGCCTATCTTAATTTAATTCTGCTTATTCAGGCGGTACAGAACTTTCATGGTCACAAATAAAAAAAAACAACCTGCAATTTAGTTAAAGTTTGTTTGCTCTTAAATTAACGTAGAATGAAGCAAAGCCTCCTGGGAATGGGAAGTGCGTTTATCCAATGAACCGATTGCAGGTCAAGTCTATTTACAGAAACATAGGGGGATAAATGAGCGGCCCCTCCTGTGATGGTATGACCCTACAAGATGATGACATACGTCAGACAGAGAGATAGCGAGCAAGTTCGAGGAAAAGTACAGGATTTTTGACAGTCGAAGGATTTGCGTGGTTGCTTTTTGTTTTACACACGGAAGGCGAGAAGAGAAAGGAGAAGAAGAAGCGGATGCTGGAGGTGGATGTTGGTGCCCCTGCAGAACATCGCACTGTGATGAGATGATCGATGACGTATTACCAAAAACTCTCGTCGCTCTCCTCGCTTCGAAATGACAAATATCTTCTGCTAAATCTTATATTGTCGTGAGAGTCAATAATTCATCCGGCACCTGCGCCTCAAACAAAATAAGTTCATTCAACCTCCGTTTAAAAAACAAGCTGGATGTCATTAAAAATTGAAAGTGTGTTCCTCCCACACACACAACTTAACAGCATGGTCGGCGCCACAGTACAAGTGTGAGGTAATGCTCCTCGAATCGATCGGCGTTCAAACTACAAACTTCGTTTAGAGGAAAAAAAGCCTCGAAAATGTGCTTAAAATGTAAAACAACGCCCGTCTGAAACAGCAAAGATACATTTATATTACCCGTAGATAAGCAGATGAGATTTAAAGGTTTATTTTAGTCATCGCTGATAAATAATGAACACATCTTGGCGTAATCATGGGACTTAACTTGAGTCATTAGAGTTAAAAGGAAGCTGTCGACACTCATCCGTCCCACTGATCTCCGCACACTCACTTTACACTCTTCTGGCTTCAAACTCCGCCGCCTATTTCTGCCCGTGTCTCTCTAATGCAATCCCTTTTGTGCCGTCGCAAAAACACACACACACACACACACACACACACATCGCCCTTCATTTTCCGTTCAATGAGCATGTTATTTGAATTTTTCAAGACATGATCGTTTCATGCAATTTCATCAGAACCTGCCTGCGCTATAGAACCTCCGAGATAAAAATTAACTCGGGGAAACATGAGGATCCAAGGTGACTGGCGATAGTCATGTGTGGTTGTTCGCCAATTAAATCTCTTGATATAGCGTTTCTATTCCTGGATTAGGTGACGAACAGAGTTGAACGCGTGCCTTTGAAATGCCGCCGTTTTTTTTCTTCTCGTGGCGGTAATTAAAGAACATTTATTTATGGTATTGTGTTAGCGGGAGAAAACTTTACCTTATGTTTTCTGAGTTTGATGACATTTTATCGCGTCTGGAAGCTCGCACTCGTTAAAGACGCCGTAACAGCTTCATTAGCTTCTCATCTCTTTCAGTGAAGCACAATAATTAATATGTTTGAAGAGGTAGCGAGCATCTATTTTTAACTCTAACAAAGAGAAGAGAGATTATTTGAGTCGGTTCTTTCAGGCGAACGGCTCCAAACAACCACATTTCTTTACGCTCACACGACAAAGACGTCTTTCATCTTTGGGAATTATGACTTACGTCCAACAGCAGGAGGAGAAAATGTGATGTTTTGATGCAAAATACACAACAAAGAAGAGGTCAGTGTGCCATTAATCCAGACTAGCGCTTCCAGGGTTCTGTTTCCTGGTCGCAGCAGTGTTGGACGAGTTACTTTGTGCGACCGATCTGAGAACTTCTTGTTGAAAATCTCCTAACTTATTTTCCGGGGTTGTCACTGTCGCTCTTTTTCAGGCAAGTGATCATACATTTGATGGGGCGGGACACGTCACCCTGATAACCAAGTTAATGGACTATAATCTTGTTCTAGCTGCGTCTGCTGATCCTGAGATAAACCCATCTGTGAGAGCAGATTCTCTGGACACTGAATGTTTCCTGTAAGCTTTTTTTTGTCACCCTGTGCGTTGTTAGCTGTGTAGTAAAGCCTCTGTTAGCACAGCGTTAGCTAGAAGGAAATGTTATGTTGACACGGGTCCTTTGAAACTCATTTACAGCCCAGCTTTGTCACAAAAGCCTTTAAACTGATACTCAGATGTCACAGTTGCATCTTTTAGAAAGAAAACAACAAAACCAACTCACTTATTGTATAGAAATCTACAAATGTTATATGTTATAATCTGTCCTGACAGGATTTCTGACATCTGTTCTCACTTTTGACGTGTCGTCCTCTGGATTCATTTGCTGTGTCTCAATACAGGGTCTGCATCCTTTGGAGGAGCATTTGAAAGCCAATTACGTCACGATGCTGCAAAGTCCCAATTCAAAGGTTCCTCCAAGTGCTCCATCTTTCCCTGTTTCTGGAGGATGCACAGCTACGACCCCTCGTGGCCTCACATATCCCAAGATTCTTTGCGCACCCGAAAAAGAAGAAAGAAAGAGAGAAAATGGCGACATCGCGTGGCGTAGATGGTCACTTTCGCGGGCCTGGGCGGCAGAAATCGTGACGTAAGGGTAAAACATCTGGCAAGGCAAGGCAAGTTTATTTGTGTAGCACAATTCAGACACAAGGCAACTCAAAGTGCTTTACAGGCACACACAAATTACATTAAAAGACATAAAAATAGCATTTTAAGACCAGTAAAAACATTAAGAAACAAACATCAAAACAAGTAGGCTAAGATAGAGAAGCTTTAAAAGAAACAAGACTGCAGAGTCAGAGTCATAATGCAGTTCAAAGACTTGAATTGCTTCAGTTAAAATCAGTGGCAAAGAGAAATGTTTTAAGTCTTGATTTAAAAGAGGTGAGTGTTGGAGCAGACCTGCAATTTTCAGGGAGTTTGTTCCAGATATGTGGCGCATAGCAACTGAAAGCTGCTTCTCCATGTTTACTTCTGACTCTGGGGACTGAAAGCAGACCGGTACCTGACGATCTCAGAGGTCTGGATGGTTCATAACGCGGCAGCAGATCAGAACCATTCAATGCTTTATAAACCAACAACAGGACTTTGAAATCTATTCTTTGACAGACAGGAAGCCAGTGTAAAGATCTAAGAACTGGAGTGATGTGATCTACTTTTTTGGTTCTTGTTAGGACTCGAGCAGCAGCGTTCTGAATCAGCTGCAGCTGTCTGATGGAGTTTTTAGGGAGTCCTGTAAGGACACCGTTACAGTAGTCGAGTCTGCTGAAGATAAATGCGTGAACAAGTTTCTCCAAATCCTGCCGAGACGTAAGCCCTCTTATCCTGGATATATTCTTAAGGTGATAGTAGGCTGACTTTGTAACTGTCTTAATGTGGCTGCTGAACATGTCAATAATTACACCGAGGTTTCTGGCTTTCTGGTGACGCAACCAGGAAGTGCTCCAAAGGCTGGACCGTCACATTTAACAACGGCTGACGAGGTTAACAAGGTCTCTCTGAAGGACTCGCCTTCAAAGACCGCAAAGGCCGAGTCCTTCAGAGGATGCAGACCCTGAACTGAGACACAGCATCTGTCTTCTCTCTCCGTAAAATCAATCAATCAATCAATCAATCAATTAGCCACTGCTGAGCCTTTTATTAGGAACTGATTAAAGTAAGCACGCCTGCTAACTAACTACACTAATATAAATGAGACAGAGGGATATATTATGGTTGCCGCCATCTTGTTTTTGTTTTTTTATCCGTACATAAAAGAGGGCGGAGCTGTGGGAAGAAATCCTGATTGGATCACGTTTACTCGCCCTGATAGCTGCTAAAACATCTTTTATCATCTATTTTACTCTAAATGGGATCATTATTTATTAAATGTACATCATGATGTGTTGAAGAAGACGTGAAACTAGAGATTGAGACCATAAACTCTTTTCAATGAGGTAATAAATCAACTTTTTTTTTTTAAACCGGCCGCGTCGCCCCCTGCTGGCCATTAGACAGAATTCAGGTTTAGTCCACATCACAATTCCTTCACTGCTCGACACTTAACGACCCCGATCCTTTAAAGACGTTCGCTGTCTTACATTAACGGACTGGATTTCATCGTAACCATGTCAACAGAGGTCCTCTTTGTGCTAAATCCAAACCCAAACCTCGATCTCTCCCACACTTTAGTCGTGTATTTCTTTGTGCTTAAACATCTCCGAACCTCACTCACAGCGGTGTCGGGTCAGGAGAACAGTTTTATCTCCTAAGCAGTGATTTGTAGAGGATTTGGAGGAGACACGCTGAGGTCACGAGAAGTGTTGCAAACAAATTCAAGCATTTTTACTTTGAGGAATACAGATGATGCTGCGGTGTCAGAGCAGCTTCTCCGTTTCTGCCTCTCTGAGTTTGTTTTTCCCCCAATTTAAGCGGCAAATTAGACTCCCGACGGCTCGCAGAAGTGACCGCACACTCGGTCCATAAAAACACGATCAAGGATCTTTTATGAACGCTGATAAGGGCCTCGCGTTTCACTCAGACGCAGCGTGCCAATGGCTGCTTTTTAAAACGTTTCTGACTGCATCTCCATCAGGCCGTCGTCAGCACCTCTGGCTCCTCTTTTTTCCTCACTTCTGCTGTGATCTAGCTTTGTGATTTAGCTCATTAGCTTTTCCTTTTTAAGCCTTAAATACCAGCAATCTATCACGTATATTCACGTGATGCCGAGCAGGGTTGAGCATCTACATGTTGAGCTTTGTGCAGCCGAACACAAACGCCACGCGAGCCGCCGCAGGCTCGATCGGTTCGCTTCTCAGTTAATTGCAGGCTAAGTCACATGTGTGGTTGATTTATCGCGGGCCAGTCCCTCACACAGACGTACAGCCCCCCATCACTCCGCCGCGACGTGTCCACATAATTCATGATTTATGACGGTTATTAGAAAGTATTGATATAAGTAAAAGTGAAATATGGTGCGACAGTCGCGTCGCACGAGGCAGAACAAAGACACCAAGCTGTCTGAATTACTGATCGCTGTTTTACTCATCGCTTGTTTTAATTAATTTCTAATGATCTGGACGAGAATGTGATGAAAACGTGTTTTAAAGGAGGTTAAAGTTGGCGATGTTCCTGCAGTTTTTAGGTTTATCATGTGACGACTCTGTGGTCAACATCTGGTTGGGTTTAGGCACAAAATCCACCTGCTCAGGGTTTGAAAAACGTAGGTTTTGGATTAAAACACCTGGTTTTGTCACCACAAAGACGTCCTTTCATCTCCAAATACTGATTAAGGATTTCAGATAGTAGTTTACACATTAAGATTAAGAAGCATAAACAGATGCTCATAAATACTCATTAAATGGTATTCATTTATTTAAGTATGGTAAAAATAGGAATACTGGGGAAACTGCTACCAAATAATAAATATCATCATATTTATATAGATTAAATGTTGCAATGCTCCTTCTGGAAACCACCGATACATTAAAACTTTACATTTCTTTAAGATCAGTTTTCTATATTATGTTGTGACAACGCTGTGTTTACGCTCTGGTTAGGGTTCGACACAAATAACACTCGGTAAGGGTAAAGAAAACATCATGTTTTGGCTTAAAATTCCTGTTTTTTGTTTTGGTTTTTTTGCCACAAAAACAACTGTGGATGTGACGACTTCAACCGCATCCAAGTATCATAAAAACAGACGTTTTCTTTTTTTTTTTTGATGGAAATTCAAACCACTCGCAAGAATAAATGTTCTGCAAACCACTGACACGTTTAAACTTTACATTTCTTAATGTTCAGTTCTCTATTTCATGTTGTGACAACTCAGTTAGGTTTAAGAAAACATCATGTTTTTGATTTGTAGATGTCCTGAGGTCTCGTCACCACATATATATCAAAATACGCAGTGATATCATGTCTACAAATGTTGAAATCTCACACTCAAGCTGTGGTCACTGGCCCGGCAGCCTTCTTCACCTCCACCTCCTGATACGAACGTCAGGTCATGTAACGTGAACATGATGTGACGGGACAGACGTATCACAGCCAACATGATATCCTGCCGACTGCTCTGTGATTATATGTACTGTCATTTATTTAAAAAAAGAAGTAGCTCTCCGTGTAGCTACTGCCCTCATACAACCTCTCGACATCTCATCTGACGTCTCTCTTTGAAGCCTGTAGGAATTTTCGGCGCTCGTCCACAAGGACTCGCTTTAATTATGCTCTCCTGTAACGCTCGGCGAAGGAGAATGAGGTGCAAGGTTTTAGTCGGGGAGTTTAGATTCCGAGAGAAAAGTAAAGAAGGGCTCTGAGTCATCTGGTCGGCACGAATCTTCCCACACAGCTTCAGGACAGCACATGGCACGCTGAACTCATCTTTCATTCACGTTTTTTTCTTTATAATAGGCTCTTTAATTTGTCACCAGCCTGAGAAAAAAAAAATGCACTTCAACTGTACTTCATCGGATTATATTTCAGCTTCAAGAATGTTACATCAAAAAGAAAATGTGTCGTCAAAGGAGAAGATGCAAGAAACTGTGTGAGCAACGTTGATCTGCACGTCAAACTGGGAATAAATGTAAATGTAAAGAGAAAGGAAACAAACAAACCCTCCTGACTTCCAACCGACCTCAAACATCGAAGACTTAAAAGGAGGAAAAACAAGAAGCCGAACATGTTGGAGACGCCGACGAGGAGCCAGGCGAGCTCCCCCTCCCAACCTCCCCCCCTGCCATCTGCATCTCCCTGCCTCCAATACCAAGTCAATTAACCTAATGGAAGTGGCAATTAATTAACTCGGCAAACACAATGATTAAGGACCTGACAATCAAACGGGGTGGGAGTGGTTCCAGCAACGCTGATTTAGAGGTAAACGCTTTCCCGGCTTTAAAGAAAAGCGAAGGCACACATGCACTCTGCGTTAAACCGGATTAACGTCAATTAAAACCAAAGACAGTCAGACCTGAGCGCCCCACCATCTGCAGAAAGTTTTCAAAATAAAAGCACCTCAGTTTAGCTTAGGCCCCTTACCGTGTTTCTTTGTCCGTTGGCTCCTATTGGTCCCCTGAACACACCTTTGATGCTCCTCAGCTGTCCGTCACGCAGGTGGGTGGAACTGATCACAATGTAGTAGCACGCCATTGGGTTCGACTTGTGTTTCGTCTACTTCTTCCAAGTTCTTGAAGTCTTGAAAACTGCTCCTTCCTTCAGCGTCTGCTCATCTCTTCCTCTCCTCCTCCTCTGTTTTTTATAAAGTCGAGTTAAGATAAAAAATGAGGAATAAAATGAGAGAGTAAAGGAGGAGCTCACTTCCCCCCACTGCTCTGATTTATTCCCTCTCTTCTCCAAGTTTCTGCCGGTGACTCTTTGACTCGTCTCTGCTCATCTTCTCTCTCTCTTTCTAAATATTTCACCCTCTGCTCCTCCTCTCCTCCCACTCTTGTCTTTTCTCTCTCTCTGTCTCTCTCGTTTTATATTCCTAAACTCCCTCCGGATGCCTCTGTCCCCCTTTAAATATTTCTAAGTCTTTATCCTCTCCAGATGTTTTGCTCCCATCTTTCATTCATCAATCTTTCCTTGTCATTGGCTCCCTCTCGTCCTCCTCCTCCTCCTCCTCCTCCTCCTCCTCTTCGCTTCCTTGCTGAGTCGAAAATTTCTCCCCCCCTCCCCAAAAAAAATCTCTCAGCCTCTCATTGATCAGCCTCGCAGCTCCTTCTAACTATCTCCCGTCCGCTGCCTCCACTTCACAATCTCTCCAACCTCGTTCTTGTTTCTGCCTCCCTCTTTTGTCTCTGTGTCTCTCTGAGTAGAGAGGAGGGATACTTTCTCCTCTTTGTCTCCTGGCTTTTGTTTGTCTCTCTGTGTGTGCTCTCTGCCTCCTTGTAGAAGAAGAAGAAGAAGAAGAAGAAGAAGAAGAAGAAGTACTCAGTCTTCTCCTCCCTCTGTCAGAGCCGGCGTGCAGCCTCCTCTCAGATGCTCCTCTCCTCTCCTCTGCTGCGCTGCATGTGTTGGCTCTCCTCCCTCCCTCCACCTCCCTCTCTCTGCTGATCTCTTGCTCTGTGGCCAGCAGAGTGGTTTGCTCCTCAGTTACCCGCGGTTACCATCTGCCCTTTTAACGCATGGAGTGCTGACGCTTGCTCTCTCCTCCCTCCTCCCTCCCTCCATCTCCATCTCCCTCCCTCCCTCTTCCTCTCCCACCCTCCATCTCTCTCTCTCTCTCTCTCTCTCTCCCAGCCTCTCTTCTCGCTGTCTTTCTTCTCGCTTTAATCATCTCCTTCTCTCCCTCCTTCTTTCTTTTCCTCTCGAAGCCAAAGGAGACAAGCTCCACCTACTGGCAGGCAGGGAGCGTACAGCGAGGGGGAAGAGGGAGACGCAGCAGGAGGTTTGCTTTAATTCCACCCATGCTGGCAGTGAGAAAGTATATTTTATAAATCAAACGCACGATTAGATGAGAACACAAGTGAGGAGCCGGTGGTGGTTTAGGGTTTTACTCAAGGGTGCTTCAGCTACGTGGCTCAGATCATCTCTTATTTCAGATCCTGCTTCTGGTTCAGGGTATTTAACTGCTAAACAAAAATAATTAAAATCATAAATACTGACTAAGGTGATGATATGGAGGCTCATTTACGCCAGGAAAAATAAGAAACACGTGAAAAAACAGAAATACGTTTGACCTAGTCGACAGAATAAATGTTGACAATGTGCATTTTCTGCAAACCACAGATATGTTGAAACTTTACATGTCTTCAGGTTCAGTTTTTGGTTTTGTCCTGTCACAATGTGCTGACGCTCTGATTAGGTTTAGTCACAAAAAAAACACAAGAAAAAAATCATGTTTCGGCTCAAAATACCTGGTTTTGTCAGGTATGATGCCACGACTACGACCACATCAAAAATACTGACCGAGGTGTTCAGAGTAGATAGAAGTTTACACATTAAGACACACGTGTAGATAAATGGTTGGTCATTATATGGACGCTCATTTATTCAAAACACAGAACTTAACATGTCTTTTTGTTGCAATTTTCTATTTCATGTTGTGACATGCAGTCGGCACAAAGACGACTTTGTTAGGGAAAAATATTATGTTTTGGCATAAAATACCTGGTTCGCTCACCACAAACACAGGTTGGGATGTGTCGAATGCTTTTCTTGCTTCAACTTAAAGAACACCTGCTTTTGTCAAAACAGATAAGGCTGGAGACATCCCCTCTTGCTTTAAAACTCAAATTTTCTTGTCTCAACCGTGTTAAGAACATCTGTTTTTGGTCACCATGAAAGCAGCTGGAATTTCTCCTTTAAAACATTCAATTGTGTGACACTTACAAATGTTGAAACACAGTCTCGACCCGCGTTCACTGACCTAAACACGCCTAAAACACATGACTGACGAAGAACGTCAACAGAGCAGACACATAAAGAAATTATGCTTTTTTATTTTTTCCTTTCCTTGTTGTGCTTGTAAAAGATCTTGAAATTTAAAACAAACGTTAAACAAGCTCCTCTCTCCTACAGAAAACACTGCCCCTGAAACGCCTCGTCAGTAGTCTCACCTTTAATTCTGTGACTTTGTGACATCACACTGCATCACCATGTCACACATTTACACAATAAAAGCCTAATAGCTCGTTTGGGATGTAAGAATTGATTTAGCGCAGCTGCTCTGTTGTTATTAGGAGTGCTGACTCAGGCGTGTGTCAGCTGACCAATCAGAGGAGACCTGGGTATTCAGGTGGGGTGGCTCCTTAAAGAGACAGGCGCTAAAACAGAGCGTTGAAACTGGACAGTGTGAGAAAACTGACGTGTTTTCAGAGCATTAAAACACGTAAACCTGTTGTAGAAGTAACCAAAAATAAAATTACAAGCTAGAAAATGATTGTATTGTCTCCTTTGAAGCGATTCTTGAGGAGGATTGTTGTGTGTCTCATTATGAAGTTGCCAAAGAAACACGATACAATGTGCATTAACATAAACTCATGAATAAATAATCTAACAAATAAATAAATAAGACGGTAGTCTACATTAATTCTGACACCTGTAGTTGAAGTTCGACCTCAAATGAATTAGAATTACTCGGCGGCTCCATCCTGCTCTGAAAATAACGGATTTCTTTTATTGCTTATGTTGCTGTTTATATTTCCAACCTCATCCTTGAGATCTGCAGACACAGCAGCATCACAACACGCAATCTTCCCGCTGACTCTATCAGGACTGCGAGGTATTCAAGTGCGTGTACGAATTAATCTTCTCGCAGCGCTGAATACACTTGATCAAAACTGTCACTGACCCGAATCAGTAGCTCCTAGCAAGGAGGAGCTCCTCCTCGCTGGTGACTGGAAACAGTGTTGTCAGGTGAGCTGTGATGTACACCTTCTGTATATTACCACCTAGTTAAAAAGCTCACAGAGAGTCCATAAAGTCAGGATGTGATAACTCTTGCAAATAGTTTCCCACAAGAGGAAATCCTTTTTTTGCAGCAAGGCGGCATAAGAATTATACACGGTAAAAATATGAGACAACTGGAGGCATTTATGATAAAAACAATGAAAGCTGCCACACGGGGAATAAAGATAAGAAAGAATAAAGTGCTCCGCTGTGCAGGGAGCAAAGAGACGGTTTATAATGTCACCGGATTAAGAGCACTTATTGCACACGAGATGAATAAAAACCTGAACCTGCTGCACTGGATTTTTTGGGGGGAAAACCTGAGAGAGAGGATGTTTTGGATTTGATACGATGAGCTGCGGAGATAATAAAACCACAAATGTGCCAGCAGAGGTCAAGTTTTGTACTTCAAGAATAAAATCTCTCAAAAGACATCGTTCGTTTTCTGTCCTCATCTCACCCTCCGTGCTGATGGAAAAGTCAGGTGAAGATTTGCAGTAAATAAAACATTTCTGGAGCTTCACAGCAAAAGTTAGAAGTAACGTAGTGAATGCAACACAAACCTTGATGTTTATTTTTAAACCTAAGGAAGTATTTTTCCTGCTGAACCCAAAACCAAGAGGTTTTCTTGACTTCACCTTTAACTGAACCATCAACAGGCTGAAGACAACGTTTTATTAGAAACAAAGATGAAAATAAGTTAATTAGATGTTATTTCCTTTCAAAATAAGAGCCGCTCCTTTACGTATAATGAGCCTTTTTTGTGGTGCAGCTCTTAAACAACCTCTTGACGTCTCTCTTTGAAGCCTGTCGGAATTTTTCGGCGCTCGTCCACAAGGACTCGCTTTAATTATGTTCTCCCGTAACGCTCAGCGGAGGAGAATGAGGTGCAAGGTTTAGTCGGAGTTTAGATTATGAGAGAAAAGTAAAGAAGGGTCTGAGTCATCTGGTCGGCACGAATCTCCCCACACAGCTTCGACTTTTGACTTTCATTTTCATTCAGATTTCAGGATGTAAAGGCACTTTAATTTGGCACAAACCTGAAACAAACTGTATTTATCGGATTATTTCTTGACTTCGAGGGGTGCCAAATAGAATAAGCTGTTTTTTTTTGTTGTCGAGGAGAAGATTAGGTTCAAATCAATCATCTTCTGCATGTGTTGGAGTTGTTTCAAACTGAGAATAAAAACCAAGAGACAGTTTATAACCTTTTTACTGTTGCACCTCATTTTTAGAAGCCTGTATTTATGACCCGAGGGGAGGTCACGAGAGGTTTTGATATAATGGAGCTATTAGAATTATAAAATAGTGCTTCTCTCGGTTGACATTTGTACGTAATTGAACGTAGCAGCTTGACCCGGCCACAGTCAGAATCATAAATTGATGGTATGAATGGAAATGCGATTGCTCGGCTTTGAAAGAAAAAATGTTTTTTAGAGTGACGACTGATCTTTTAATAATAATTTCATAATTTCCACATCTAAAGGCAACACAAGCAGTCAGACATGTAAGCCCACAAAGTAAACAGTAACCCGAATATCCGAGCTGAATGACATGAAGTGAATGGCAGAGTAAACACGGACCGTCCATTAGAGAACCGTGTTTTCGTCAGAGATGAACCTGGAAGTAACTCAAAAGCTAATGCACATTCCGAGCCGGCGGATTGAAGAGCGATTTCTGAAATCATGTTTTATTTTTTTTACCCTCTGAGTGGTTTGATGTTTACAACATGTCTATGTGTTTCATTCATTAATGGTCTTTATAGCGCCGTTATCACATTAGCCGATGTTTTTTCTCCTGCCGATCAGCTCTCGCTCCCAGCGCGTCACGTACGGCAGCCTGGTCAACGATCGACGCTCCAAGTTTGACATCGTAGGTTTTCCTGGAACATCTCCGGTACAGTCGTGACAACGTTTGCTGGGGCAGTTTGGAAGGGTCATTCGTGGGACTTTCCCTCAGGATACCATGGGTTTGTGTCCCATTTGTGAGCAAGAGTCAAGAGTAGTTTTGTTTTTAATTGACCATCATACCGTACCGTACCGTACGTGACAAACGTATACGGTTTTCTAACCCTAACCATGTTGTTTTTTTCCCCTAAACCTAACGTCAACTTGACCACATGACAATGTGGCATCTTACATGAGGAGGAAATACCAAATGTATACGTCCGTCATCCTGTCTGTCATACCGACTCTTCGTCACATTTCCACCCGAAAAACAGCTCCTGGAGGAGATTGTGTGAAGCAATTTAGGAGGATGACCTTCATCTCTTTTCTTTCTCTTCAGGTCCTTTTATCAGCACCCAAAGTGTTGAACTGATGCAAATGGAGAAGTTAATAGGTTATTTCAAAGCCACAGTCAACAGAGCTTTTCAATACGGAGAACAAAAAGATCTGGTACCAGGCAGAGTCCACAACTTTTGATAACGGAAAAACAAAAATCAGCGAGTTCAGAGGAGTCGCACAGCAGCTCAGTGCAGTAGAAAACAAAGCTGAAGAAGCCTACAAGTGAATCAGGGACGGAGGAGGTCAGAGATAATTAAGCAACAAGTAGCTCTTTAAAAACAAAAACCAGAACCTCACCATCAGTTCTCTGTGGGAGGCCGGTGCAGGGGAGATACTGGGTCTCTACGTGGCGCCAGTATCAACCGGGCAGGCCAGCAGGACAGAACCGACTCCTACGGAGAACCACAAAAAAATCAAGACGGTGAGAATTAAAGGCATGTAAAACAGTCTCCACATCCCCGAACGAGTGAAGGCGAGTTTTCTTTTCGGCTCAGAAGATAAAATGGATCCCTCTTTTAATCCAGAACAAATTACAGAATCTACATTAATCTCTAACCCAGAGGAGCGCCATCCCATCTGTCCGTGACGGGTTTTTGGGTTACGTATTTATCTCATCGCCCTCCAGTTAATCCTTCTCATTTTGCAGGTGAATAAATCCAAAGTAAGAAGCTCTGTTATCATCACTTTCACCTCCGTCCACATCGACATACTCCTCCGTCATCACTCCTGTAATGTAATCTGCTCTCAGTATTTCTCTCGTGGAAGTGTTGATTTTCAGCCTCATCTGTAATAATCAGGACAATCATCATCAACCGGGTTGTCTAGGATTTAAAACGCCTCGCCGTCTCTCGTCATGCTGTGTTTTCAAGCATGGAGAGCCTTTTTTTCTGTCTCCAACTTCCTCATTCACTCAATTTAACTTTTCCCCCCCAAAAAAAGTTAGGCGGCGTAATATATATCGTTATTGTTTTTCCTCACTCACTAAAGTTTGAGCTGACTGAGAAAAACAACTCATGAAAAGCAATACGGATGAATTATGGATTTGTGCCTTGTATAGAATTAATTAAAGCGACTCATGTGCTCCGTTTTGGTTTTAATAAAAACTTAGGGCTCCATCTTATTGAGAAGTACACATTCAGACATACTGATGATACGAAACAAGCAAAACAAAACATGTTGTTTGACAAGAATTTTGACCTTTTAGTGGGAAAATGACAAAAATCTTGGGAGAGCATTTTGACTGGTTGAGGAAGCTTCTTTCAAAATGGGAAGTCAGGTGACAGAAACTACATGTTTTGTTGTTTAATTTCAGAGGACTTGTTTCTTTTGGTTATGCATCTATGCATGTAATCGAAAACAGCCAAGTCTCAAGGATATAATGTTGGCAGTTGATGTTCCTGGAAACCAAAGACACGTCCGAGGTTGACGTTTGAACCAAATGTGGCATCACGATCAGATTATTATATTCTGATTAGCCACCTTTCACATCAGCAGGTGGAGGGGATGGTGGTGCTGTTATTGGATATCTGGATATCTTCAAGGACATCTGGAGACATTTCTTCTGTGATTGTGGTGGTCAAAACACGTATTTTAATGATGTTTTCCTAAACCTAACCAAGTGGTTTCTGCACCTAACCTAACCAGAGCACAATCGTCACAGTGTTGTGACAAGAGAGATTGTTGATCGATCTACTCTATTTCTGCCTCAACATGCTGGTTGGTTTCTCAGTTTAACAATCACTCACACCTGGGCTCACCTAGCCCCAGCAACCCACATGAAGGGCGTGTGGGTCGAGACCCACAAGTGGCCCAAACGACTCTGAAACTCAGAGCTCACACGCGTCCTTAACGACTCTGTAAGGACACTCCCGCACAGAGTTTAAAAGCCTGCAACTCCCCTTTAGAACCGTCCAGAAGTCCAGTTGCCTATGATACAGCACTCAGATCTAATGCCATACTTTCAGACGAGTCTCCAGAATATTATGTTGGCAGTTAATGTTTCAGAAAAACCAAATACACGTCCAAGGTTGAGATTTGTACCGAATGTGGCAACTCGATCAGATCATATTCTGATTAGCCACCTTTCGCATGAGTAGGTGGAGGCGATGGTGTTACGACTGTAGCTCGAGTCACACCGCTGGTTATGGCAACTGGACTTGTTTCAGTTACTTCAAGACATTTCACCTCTCATCCGAGATGCTCCTGTAGTTGTAACTAACTGGAAGGGAGTTGCAGGCTTTTAAACTATGTGTGGGACTTTCCTTACAGAGTTGTCAAGGTGTGAGCACGGAGAGTTTAAAACCCTCCAGTTAGTTAGAACTGAAGAAGCCTCTTGAAAGAGAGGTGATACATACTGAAACACATCCAGTTGCCCACGATACAGTGATTAGATTTAATGCCGTACTTTCAGACGAGTCTCCAGAATATTATGTTCGCAGTTTACGTTGCTGCGAACCGCAGACACATCCAAGGTTGACATTTGTCTCAAACGTGGCATATCACATTCACGCTATATGCTTTTTAGTCACCTTTCACATGAGGAGGTCGAGGAGATGGTGGCGGTGTTATTACAGCCAACAAGGCAGACAAATGGCCGACCGCAGTTCGACTCTGTGGGGAGATTTTCATCCTTTTTCGCAGCAACAAAAACTGTGTGATTTCTTTAAGGTACCTCGGAACATTTCCAGCTATTCTTCATGTTTTCCTAAACTTAAAGGTGCAATATGGAATATGAGCTGAATGCCGCCATCTAGTGTCTCAAGATCGTAGTCGCGACAACAAAAAAGTAATTCCAGCGGTCGGGTTGCCAGGTTTGTCTCTATTTTGAGACCTATGTAAATACAGATAGCTAGCTAGAATATTCTTTATTATAGCCACTGACCGCAATGGTGAAAGTGAACCAGCAATACTGGACAGGGCAGGAGGATTGAGCCGCCTCCGTTTACTGGGTGTGGAGGTCGATGGGTCACGATCAGTATTCTCATATCTAGGATCAACGTGATATAATGAAAATAAGTATAGTAGAGGAGTTTGACCGACGGGTAACGTTAGCTAAGTTAGCAAGTGAGTTAGCTTACCGATCCAGGAGAAAGTTCGCCATTTCCGCGTGTGTTTTGATGCCGTGGAAATCCTTTACCTGAGTCCATCGAGCGTATGCTTCACCGATATTTACTCTGGTTTTTGCTCTTCTCCGGTCACTCAGCTGCTGGGACAGATAACGCACCGTTTGCTGGGGCTCTGAAGAGCTTGCAGACTCCGCCATTTTACCCAGTGTCAGCCTAGCTGTGCCGAGCTTTGCCGAGCATTGCCGAGGTTGCGAAATTGGCAACCCGCAATGCCGGCCGCTATTTGGCTGGTACGATGTAAACAGGAAGTCCTTGTCGAACCCGTCAAAATTTCTTAAATTATTTATTTCAGACTAAATATAATTTTTCAAGGAAACACATTACTTTTAATCTGCGCCCCTCTAAACGCCCCGTGGATGTATTATTTTTGAAAAAATATAGCTTTTAATAAGCATATTACATATTCAACCTTTAACTCAAGTGTTTTTTGTGACACTGGTTTGATACGTTAAATTGAATGTTGGTGTTATATTCTTTCAGAGATGTTTCACTCACACCTGATTATTAAACGATAAAACATTTCGTCCTCAGTTACTTAATTCACAGATAATGTGCGGTGTGCTGTGAACGGCCCTGCTGCATGCAGAGGTGTCCTCACTTTAACCCGACCATGTTCGGGTGAAACAAGACAGCAGTGTGTGTATTTTTGGGTCTTTTAATGCAAATTTTTCTGCCCAGGACCTGCAAAAATCAACAAAAACACGCACTGTGTATGTGCCCTCCTGATGACTGCACATCCCAGCTGGACCTCGTTAAGTCAAAGTGCACCTAATGACCTTTTGGAAGAGCGACAACCTGCAGCGCTTCACTGCACAAACTCCACCGAAGCTCCGAATAAATAAGCAAGTTTCTGTTAAAGTGCACAACCATTAATGTCGGATTCATCCCAGCAGACTGTGTTGTGTTATTAACTACTTTATCCAGCATAAAAAACACTCTAACTAATGCATACATTATACATTATAAATACACATTTGTACAAAGCGTGTCGTATCATGTTTACATTAAATGTTTATGACCTTACTTTCATGTCTGGAGGTCGAGGAGATGAAGTTAAGACTGCAGAGAAGGTGAACGCAGATAGAAGTAATGTTCAAAATTCATGAAATGCGTGAAACTTCCAGCTGTGTTACATATTTTTTGAGGAGATATCTGAACATCTTCAGCCGTATTTGTGGCAACAATGCAGGACGTAAGACCTCTAGACATCTCCTGCTGTCTTTGCGCTGAAAAGAACAACACTAATCAAGTGGTTTTGGTGCCTAAACCCAATCAGATCATGAGAACAGTGTTGTCACAACAAAAAACAGAAGGAAACTCGTGATTCTCCAGATACACCATTCAATTTGACCTTTGATTGTAAGGTCGCCATTAGATTTTAATTTTGACAGCGACAGCTGTACTGTTGTTACACTTCGACTTTTTTACGCCCTGACAACTGTCATTTACATTTTTATGAGCTGCGCTTGAACACATCGATCCTGCATTTGATTTCGAGAGTCGAAAAAACTGAAGGGTCATTTTAATCAATTTTCAATTTAAAGACAAAAATCGTGACACCTCGAACATGAAGGAATGAAGCGTCTCAACATATTTGTGTTTTTTGCAGAAATGCCAACTTCTTTCTAAAATCAACAATCAGCTCCTTGGTTTTAATTGACGCTGAGCTGCACTTTATTGCTCGTCTGTGTTTGTAAACCGGCCGACGATGTTAAAGTCGTCTTAAACATGTATTTAAAGTGTCTTGGTATCCCCGCGGTAACTGTACACACATCATTCCGACCTTTTCCTAACAGAGTGTCGGTCGACCATCTCACTGCGTGTCACACTGAAACCAAGTGCCGAGAGTTTATTTTCTGGTGTTTCCAATTAGTTTTCTCATTCAGTACGAAACAAAGCCCATTCCTCTTTGTGCTTCTCACTGAGTGATTCTGAATTACCACATTTGCATCGGCGGTGGCTTGCAGAAGGATTTTCCCTCCACAGGAAATTGTCGTGACCCTCCAGAGTCTGTCTCTCTCTCTGGTTTAGTGACCGAATATTGTTGAGAAAATAAAGCACACAGTAAGAGGCTTATCTGATAAATTTCCTCCTACTTTGGGTCCCATGATCCAATACCACAATAAGCTTAAAGCTCTCCCATCGGCTCCACTAGATTAATTTTACACAAATACAAATCTAACTTTTTGCTCCCTGTTCAATTCTCCTCGTGCTCCATGCATCGGGTGTACGCTGCGTATACGTCGCAGTTTGTTCTATTTTCCATGAAAGTGTACATTTATATTTTCCCCTTGTATCCCATTGTGTGTGTTTTATTATTATAGATATTTTTTTGTTTGTTTTGTCAATGCAGCGTGGAGATAATGGGAGCCGCCGCTGGATTATAAGTCTTGTTCGGTAGGTTGAGATAAGAAAGAAATCATTAAAATATGTAATAATATCATGCGTTAAATGAACGCCTGGATTATTTAATAATATATCACACACCCATGGGGGGGGAATAACAGAAATAATGCTAATATGGAGCAATTCATTTCACTATCTGCACATTTATGTTGGAACGAGACAAACGAATAAAAGACAATAAATGTGTTTTATTGCGGTTTAGAGTTTCCCGGTGAGCAAGTTCGAGATCGGATGAGTCTGAAAGTTTCTTTGGTGTTGCGGAAAGTAAACGTAGGGGTCGGCTACAGAACCTAAAAGTTATACCACAGGACTCGTTTGTGTTTTGCAGTGACAGTATTTTACAGGTTTGGTTCCTTGTTTCATCGCCGTAAACAAAGCCCTTGATATGTTCTCAGAAACATCCACAGAAGCCGATCGTTAGACCATCTGAAGCCGGAGATTTGTCTACAGATGAGCATCTCATGGTTCTTATCTCCACTTCATCCCTTCTAACGTCTGCGTCACATGTACTTCAGAAACACTCAGCCGCTCATTAGGTGTTTATTCTTTAACACACTCAAAGAAAAGCATCCGCTGTAGTGCAGGAATAAGAAGAAGAGTATAATTTACTGTAGAGCCGGAAGATTTCTGGAAGGATGTTTTAACAGCATTCTTTCTCCTGACCCCGCTCGTCTATTTAGGTCTGGTGGTTTAAAAGCCAGAAGACAGAGACGGAGAGTGTGTTCGCTGCAACCTAAAATATTATCATGGCAGTTCTGCAAAATCCAACTACTAGATAGATAAATTATCATCCCCACTAACAGGACGCTGCCATACGTACATAAATACATTTCTTCAGTCATATCTAACACACGGACATTTGCATATGATTTACATGTGATAATGAGAACTTTTCTCTCATGCATATGTGCTCATAATGTAAAGAAACAGAGCAGGAGGCTGTGGCTCAGGGGTAAAGTCAGCGTGTTGTTATCAGAAGGTCGCTGGGTTGATTCCCCTGGTCTGCATGGCGAAGTTTCCTTGGACAAGATACTGAACCCTGAACTGCTCCTGATGTGCTCATCTGTGCCATCAATGTGTGAATGTATGAATTACTGTAAGTCGCTTTGGACAAAAGCATCTGCTAAATGCTCTAAAATGTCAAATGTAAGCATGACGGAAAGAGAGAATCAGATTTATTCTTAAAGGGATATTCTGGTGTAAATTTAATCCATGGTCTAACACACCGTGAAACTGCGTTAGACTCCCTCTCGAGAGATCAAGTTAGCAGACCGCTAATTTACGGAGTTTTATCAACCTCAGAAACGACCGCACGACAACAATACACTGCAGTAAATGGATCCAAATATAAACCACCACCAAAAAGCCACAAATAATGCTCAGAACAGCACCAAACTTCAGCAACAGTACAAATAGGGTCTCAGCACATAGTCCGGGGCATCTTACCTCCGCTAGCTTAGCTGGATTTCTATTGGGAAGCTAAAAACAGATTTGAACTCTCCTCCATCAGCTTCCGGGTCGGGGAAGTCCCGACACGACGATTACCGAGTGCGGTTAGAAATGCTCAATTCCGTTCTTTTCCCTGTCCGCTCTCGATAATAACTGTTATAAACTGGCAGGTAAGACACATATGAACTTTGATTGCTTTTCCATGGAGTCTTAATCATACATTTTCATCCATGAGCCGCGGAACTCTACTGCACTCGGTAATCGACTTGTCGGGACTTCCCGTCAACAGGAAGCTGCTGCAGAAGAGTGGTAAATTTAGTCAGCTTTTCAGTAGAAATCCAGCTAAGCTAGCGGAGGTTAGATGCCCCGGACTATGTGCTGAGACCCTATTTGTACTGTTGCTGAAGTTTGGTGCTGTTCTGAGCATTATTTGTGGCTTTTCGGTGGCGGTTTATATTTGGATCCATTTACTGCAGTGTATTGTTGTCGTGCGGTCGTTTCTGAGGTTGATAAAACTCCGTAAATTAGCGGTCTGCTACTTTGATCTCTCGAGAGGGAGTCTAACACAGTTTCACGGTGTGTTAGACCATGGATTAAATTTACACCAGAATAGCCCTTTAAAGTTTCTGAATTTCTGCTGTTCTCTTCGTTCTCGATGCTCTGATGAACATCCTGTTCTCCACAATAGACATGTTTTAGCAAAAAATCGGGTTATTTGTGTTTATTATCTCTGTGAAAGAAGGAAAAAAAGGCTCTCAGGATTCTGCAGCTCATCACATCTAATGAAAGCTAACAGGCCAGATAACATCGTCCCGCTTTAGGGTGAATTTATTCAACATCCTGTACGTAACCTACATCTCGCTCGCTCTTTGTTAATATTCTCGCGCTGAGGTCTGCACAGACCGAGACCCCACGAGACCCTGCAGATGGGACAGCTTGTGCCATACTGTGGTCCGTCACATCCAGACGGTAAAATGTCACAAAAATGTCAGGGGAAGCCCGGCTGGCTTCATAGCTGATACTCTTCAGTGATACACCACTGAACAACCCCAAAAAAGAAAAGGCCAAACTTCCCCACAGTCGAGAGCGGCCACAGACTGCATGTTGGCACGGCGGCCGTGAGTCACACACCGGGTCGATATTTTATTTGACTCTTTTTTTTCAACTGAAGACTATAACAAGTGGAGCTGTGTATTTATTGGACAGCAGTGTAAACAGATCGGGGGGGAAACGAAGCTGTGGGCCCCAAATATTTAGTTATTAACAGTGACAGAGGCCTGCTCTTTGCAATCAGGCTGTGGCTTTAAAGGCGTGTTAAATAATCTATGACCTTTATAGGCCTGCTAGGAATTGCAACCAATTTGGCAGAAGAACTAACCTCCTCCTCCTCCAAGTCTCTGGCACCGAACCAACCTCCATCCCCTCCGCCGCTTTCCCCCACACGACCGACGGCAGCTGGCAGCTGACACGAACTACAAAGATGCACACTTTCATGTCTCTGATGGGGTCGAGAATCCAGCTCCAACGTCTGTTTTACATCAGGAAGAATGATTTTAGCAGGAGTAAAGCAGCTAACAAGATAATAAATGTCTAAAAAGTAACAACAGGTCTTTGATTAACTTTTGGCCTCATTGGAAATTAAAACCAGGTCATTCCGTTATAAAAAAGCCAATCGTCGGCTTTATTACAGCCGAACCAGGAAACATATCAGCTGATTGTGTTGCTGCAGTTCGACTTCTAACTTGGACCGAAGGAAGATATCATGCTAATGCAAAGGAATTATGAAGAAAAGGTGGAGGTGGATGAAAGATTGGACATTAAACTCACATTAGTTGTTTGATCGATGGTGGCCGTTGAGAGTGAAGTTGCGGCTCTCTCCCCGAAATAAATCACAATCAAAACAAAATAGCTTCATTGGAAATATGTAGGAGTTCAAAGTTTTGGTTTTCTAAGAGTGTCTTTAATCAAGCTACGTGCAAGCATTGAACTGAATGAATATTGTCCCAGTGTGCTCTCCGTACAGGAGGACTCGACGCCATCTTCTGTAGCTCCTGTTCCAACGTTCCTTTGTTTCAATCCAACGCCATCCATCGATTTGTAGGTACGTACATGAACTGTTAAATTACATTAATTACAACGGCACATTTACCACATCAGACAACTTGTATTTTTGTATTTCTCTCTACAATTTGTTGTTTACTTTGAGGAGAGATTTTAAAAGCTTTTAATCGCTAATTTAACTAACTTTTAATGATGTTCGTCTGCTTATGTTTGTCTAAAGTTTGAAGTAAAATATCAAGTTTTATCTGCAAAAGTTTGAACAGTTTTGTAGTTGTAGGGTTAGGGTTAGGGTTAAAACCAGACAAATCTGAGAAACAGTCACCATTATTAGTTAAAACTGTTGGAATTGTGGTTATTTTATTTCTGTCTTACAACCGGAAAACTTAGATTGCATGGTCGAATATCTTCTCTTGATATTTGTCTGTTAACTCCAACAACGTGGACACAAATCAATAAAAACAAACCGTCAGTAAACGATCTGAGCTGAGTGAACCACACGCTGATATGATATAGGATTGCGTGTTGTGTGTTGCGAGTTTGCAGCGTCAGGCGCTCGTCCCAGCGGTGTTTGTTGATTAGCGTGTGAGCCAAACTGGATTCTCCCTCATTATCTATCGAGCTAATTACAAGCTAATTATTTCACAGGAGCGAGGTTAGCGCTTCAACTTCGCAAAGTTGTTAAATTGATAGAGACAACGCAGCAGCGAGGGTAATCATTATAATTGATGGTGTATGTGTTTGTGCAGCGAGGAGAAGAAAGAAATCGAGTTGTACCTCTGGAAAAAACTGGTGCGTCTTTAATTAGGAAACTATCTATACCGCAAAGAAAGTAAGTGGCTCCAAAAATGAACAAAAGTAACAGGAAATCAGTTTGTTAACAAAGCTTTTACTGCGGAGGAGGAAGAAGAAGTGGACACAGATTTACACTTACTTTGCTATTTTTAGACAAAGGATTGAAGTTCAACACATGCATACATATTGTGCCAGCGCATGAACGTACATACAGCACACAGAAATGAGATTGTGTTCATCACACGTAACCTGCATGGAGACTGAGCAGCTGCATCCACAGAAGAACAACAAAACAAAATGTTGAGCAAGACATTAAAAAAACAAAAATCTACCTCCTGCAATCTGTCGTCAGCCTCCATTTACATAATTATTACTGTGGATAAGAAAATGTGGTAATCTTTTCACAAAAATAAGCAAAAGTCAATATGTGAAATGCAGCATTACTCATATGTGAAAGACAGGTCAACCTTATAGTGTGTTCATGTGGTGCAATGTTCGTATAATCAGAAAAATGTATTTCCAGCTGAGAAAATGAACGTGAGCGTCCCTCAAGTCAAAACAAAAAGTCGAAAAGTAGGTAAAAAAGTTGCAGAGTTGACGTCACATGATGCTGAAACATGGCAGATCAAAGTGAACATTGGGTTGTTGTTAATATTACATGATCTGTTTCCTTTTCTATTCCTCAAATGCAAAACGTCGTCCATGTTGCTCCCACATTCAGACACGAAGAAACACGAAGATATCAAGGTTAGAAGAACGACTTCCAAGACGAGGAAGTGCGACAATCAGAGTGGCGCATGAATGCAACATAAGGCCCAACAGCTTTTGGTACGACACTGAATTGTGGGTGTTGTAGTCTTTTAAGGATTCTTCTCAAGGTGAACAAGAGATTTGTAGTTCCTGAAAGCATCATGAATCAATATTCTTGTATAAAATATGTAAGAAAAGAAGATTGTTTAGTCTCGTTCCCAACGCTGACGCTTGGGATTGTAAAACTGGTCGGCCGGCAACCGTAAGCGTAACTTTTTAAACGAGTTGGGAGTGAGACTAAAAAACCTAATTTACTTACAAACAGCAGCTTTAACAATAGATTATAAGGCAAAGTTTAATGTAAAATGCGACGAACCCACAGAGAATTAACCTGCAGACATCTTCCACAGGTTCAGTCAAACTTGTGTGCTAACTTAATTATGGAAAAAGAGCAAAATGTTGAACTCGACCTGCTGCAAAACTCTAAAAATTAAACATACAAAAAAAAGAAGAAGGCCAAATCCCAAAGCGCCTCTCCCCCTCCAACTAAGCCCAATAAATTCAAACTAAAGTCCAGCGGTGAAGAGTCTGGACCTCTAATATCAGCTCAGGCGGGCAGGGGCTAATGTTAAAGCCTATAAGACACCTGCTGGTGGCCAGGTAATGAAGTGGTTTGATGATTTGATCGATCGCGTGACGTTCTTGCGATGGCCATGCTTTTCTACCTCCATCAGATAAGTGGTGAATGGCATTGTGATAATACCAGGATTGCTGGAGTAAGGCGAGAGAAATCACCCCAGCTGAAGATGTGTTTTGGAAAATGTCTGGGTCTCGTCTTTTTACATAAACCCCATCGAAGACTACTGATGATGAACGAGGGTCTTGAAAGGTTTTCCCTTTTGGTGGGGGGAGATATCAACCAGGACCACTTCTAACTCTGTCTTGAGGGGAAAAGAGGCACTAAAAAACAAAGAGTAGGGTTGAAAAATCCTCTTCTAAATCCTAAAAGACTAAATAATAGAGTCCAACTAACTAGTCAAGAAGCCCCGCAGAGTTCACAGACACACAACTAATAACACATGCATGGCAGAACTCGGCCCGTACACGCCAATAATTAAAATCCAAAAGCAAGTGATCTAATTTAATAAACACCGCTTATCTAGTGACCCCCCGTTCTACCATTACACGGCCCTGAACAGAGATAAAGAGTCGTCTCTGTCAGCTGGTCCCGAAGCTCGGCCCACTCACTGCAGGACTTCAGGACCCCGAGCAGAGACAGAACGGTGGCAGAGTACCTGACCGCAGAGACTCATGTAGAAAATAAGGAAAACAGTGACGACGTACAAGAAAGAGTGAACGCAACCGGGCGGCAGAAACAGGAAGAACAGGCTGTCTTCACTTTGTCATGAAAGAGAGACAGAAACAGAACCTCACTTCTTATCACACTGCAGGAAACACAAAGATCTGAGAAGGTTTTCTTTGGAAAAGGTAAATAATATATATCCTGGGGTTTATCCATCGCCCCGATCCTCACAACCCTCCTGATCTATGTGGGCTGAGAAGTCAAGACTGCAGAATTAGTTGTGAAATGTTTTGACTATTGTCATAAACTAAATGAAACCAACTCTGCACCGGAGTTTCTTCATTGTAATGAATAAAAACAATCTGACGGCGGAACAAGAAAATATCTCTTCATAAATATTGTACTTTGTAAGATTTTGAGTTTTTGCAGACAAAAAATGTAGGTATTTTCTTTTGATCTCTTGACTTTTTGTCATGTCAATAAAGTTAGTTTGAATCTGAATTATTAGCAAATCTGCAGTTTTCCTCATCTCTGCAGAGCCTTTAAGCCTCTTTCAGCTCATTTTGGGGTTTTTACGGCTCGTCACTTTCCTTATTTGTTTTCCTTATTAATACTAACTGCTCAATACCAAATGGCTGACAATGAAAGTTAACAACTATCTGTTGAACGTAGTGTCAGGAAGGCAAAGATCCATGTAATCCCTTCAGGAGCTGGTGGAGACCAAAGCAGAGCTCGAAGCTGGATTTGAAAAGAAGTGTTTACTAATAACAACTTTAAAGGGGACAAAAAAGTCAATTATTGCAGCTTCAAGGTTTGTAGTTCTGTAGTTGTTGGAAGAAGCCGGGGTTGGGCCGAGTCGAGGGCCTCGCCAGCTTCACCTGGCTGTACGCATCATCAAACGACAGCCCCTCCCTCAGCATCAGGTATCCAATCACGATGGAGGAAGAGCGTGACACGCCTGCGTTACAGTGGACCAACACCACGCCGTCCTACAGGAAGAGAACGTGTGACACAGGACAACAGGGAGGTTAAGAAGGTAAACAAGGAAGACATCACTCTAAAACAAAGACATGTATTTCTCTTCTCAGCTGCAGTTGGTGTTATATACTGAAGTCTGACACTTCTGTCTGTGCGGCCATCGCGGTACGATGGAAGCAAACAGAATTTCTGTTTTTTGTTCTCAAAGCATTCAAAAGTGAGATTTAAAATATTGAGGTTGTGGCAGAAGAGTCAGAGGCTGATATCTTGAAACTGGCCTGATACCGATGAGTACTTAGTGGCTGAGTAGGAGGATTACTCAAGCTCAATCTCAGGATGACACAAAAACTACTGAGTGGATTTCTATGAAACGTGGATGGAGGATGGGTCCAAACAACATGAGCTGTTGGGGTGGATCCAGATCAAGGAACAGATCCAGGATTTATTTTTCTCACCTTCTTCAACATCGCAACAATTATCATTTTTGTTAATTTCTCAGGGAATAAAGCCTCCTGATGAATAAATCAGGCGTATTGATCCTAAATCTGGTGAGCTTAACTTCTGATTGAGCAGTAATGGATGGTTTTCAAAATTTAGAGCGATGCAGGATACTGAGTTTGATATTGAATGAGGCTTGATTGAATGTAAGAGGGGCTTGGCAGAGGTATGCGCTCGACTGAGGGGTCATTCCAGTTTGACAGGAACGTGTTTCTAATTAGACAACACTTGTGTTAATGCTGACATGCAATCAAGCAAGATCAACTTTTAAAAAACCACAATTTTCACCGCATTATCTCTAATTTCCGACTTCCCAGCGTCTGTGAGAGCAGCGTTAGACGGAGCACGGAGGGCAAGTTGAGACAGAATAAATCTGTGTGAGTCTGTGGCGTTAGCGTGTGTGTGTGTGTGTGTATGTCAAAATTTGCGATATGATTAATATTAATGTTGATGTAATTATTTTAGTGCCTAGAGTGCCTGGCTAGAAATGAATTTTTTAAATTCCAGCCACATCTTTAGACAATGCGTGCAGGCCCACGGCGCCGTTCTGAAGCTCAGCATATTGACACATTTGTCTCTTTTATTCAACGCGGCGCCTCCCGTCACAGAATAAAGTCTCTTTCCAGGCTCAGACAGAGCGGAACAGAAACTGTAAGCATATTTTTTTTATAATTTACATGTCAATCAATACTCACTGAGGGACGGGACATTTAAATTAGCTTTGGCTGCACACACGTGCAGGTTGGGTTGCTGTAATTGACATGTTATCACTGTTATCTGTGCTTTCATTTCAAAATAAAACCCAATCAAGCTGCTCCTCTGGGGGAAGTACAATCAAATAACGCCCACACAGAGAGGCCATCAGTCTTTTATAAGTTTCTATCAATCAAAGCGGTTTCTCCACCGCTGTATATTATATTTGCCGGTGTCTGCAGTCACTGAAGTTACATATATACGTGTTGTTTTTCTCCAGAAAGCACAAACAACAGGAAGAAACTTCTGCAAACTGAAAATTGCCTGAGCAAGATAATCCATCACAGCGAACATGGAGACTTAATTTGGTTTTGTCAGAGTTTCTTGTTTTTCTGTGATTTCATTGCGCCGGAGTTGAGCGTTTTCATATCAGCGCTCACATCACATTATGTTCTGCTTACGGTCAATCTCCTCACACACACACACACACACACACACACACACACACACATCTAACAGACACAGGAAGAAATGCAATTCTCGTCCAGGAACAAAGCGCCACATGCAGAACGTGAAACAACTGACGGAAAATTAATGTTTTTCAGCAGAGACGATCTTGACTTTCTGCATTAAATGACCCCAGCGTGGTCTTTCGATACGTATTCCGAACACCCGCCTCGCCTTTGTGCCGAGCTGCAGATAACAGACGGCCGTAGCTGCGTGTAAACGCACCACGGCGAGGCAGCTGAATAGTTTTGTGTGCACACTGACATGTTAAATTAGCCGACAGATATGAAAAGACGGCATTTTTTTTTGACTACATGAGCCTCCTGAGAGGAAGAAGATACAGAAATATTTTAACAGATATGGTGCATTTTTTATCTGTTTAAACCATGAAGCTGAAACATGTGTGTGTGTGTGTGTGTGTGTTGCATCTGTCAGAGGTGGAACATGACGAAGCAAATAAAGTAGAATTTAAGGTAGTTGTCACGGATTATTTCTTCTCGCCACTTGCTTTCGTGGAGGAGCTATTAGGGACTTTAAGCAGTGATGTTTGGCTCGTTAACAATGTCAGGAAGTGTCGAGACACCATAGTTGTCCCTTCAGCCATCGCTGCTTAACGTCCCTATTGTTTTACATACGAGAGCCCAAGTTGTGGGGCCGATAGCAACACCAATATTAGGGAGTAACACATCCTGATATTGATATATCAACAGATATACACACATCTTTTGCAGCGATCCTTCAATTGTGGTTACAAAACACACAACAATAAACTTCTGCTCTTTAGACAGTACAACAGTACATTTCTCTGAATTTTAATCACTTTTCTGCAAAACATTTTCGTATCAGTGGTGTCAACAACATCCGGGCCGATACCAATATATCTCTGTCACCCGATCAATCTGTCCGGCTCGTGTATTTACAGAATACTACAGATTAAAATCCTAAATTAAACTACCGAACTAAAACAGTGTTTTTAAGAGTCAGAATGTATTCATCAGATTTATGCATATTAATCCAATAATATATTATAAAGACTTAAAGAAATTCAAAGTTCAAGCTAATACATCCAAAAGGCTTTTACTTTGAAAGTTTTAGGTACATTTTTGCCAGGTAAAAGTCAGATTCAGGGGCAGAAATGAAAAAGTATGCGTACAAACTGTGTTTTTATATATCTACGTAGGGAGCGGGTTCACCATGTTGCACCGCCATGTTTCTACGGTATCCCAGAATGGACAAACCAAACCTGTGAGGGTGAGATGAGGCGTGTTCAGTTGGTTGCTATCTTGAAACCTCACTGCTCGATGCCACTACAGCCTCATTAACTGAGCTTAAAATGGATTACTTCACATCTGTCAGTGTGTGCGAGTCGATGATTACGTGCTTTGTGTGTGTGTGTGTGTGTGTGTGTGTGTGTAGGTGTGTGTGTACCTGTTCCCGGGCCTGATCTATGAAGGAGCTGCATTCCCCAAAATATGAGGTGATGTCAGTCTCCGGGAGGTCCAGGATCTGCAGCGTCTTGTAAACCAGCTGATCTGGGAGCAGGTTAGAGACTCCGTAGGCCACATTCAGCACATGTGACACCTGACAGGTGGGAGAAAAGACACATGAGACTCCTTGAGCAAATGACCCCGGGAGCATTGACTGGTCTTTAACGACTGTTTTGGCTTGGAGAAAGATATTCTGTCAGCTGTATTGATGACATGACACCAGCCTGAATGTGACTGAGCGAGAGGGGGGGAGGGGGGGAGACGGATGAAGAGGAGAAAGAGGGAGAAAGGGGGAGAAAGGGAGGAGACGGGACAGAAGACAGATGGCTCCAATTCATTTTACAGTGTCTGTCTACTCTCGGTTAAATCTAATTTAGCTCAGGGGACTAAATTATCTCCTGCGTTACATCTTAGCTTCATGTCCTGCTTTTAGACGGCTTGTATCATCCTGCAAACTTTTTATAAAACTTACACGATGATGATGATTCTCTTTATTTTTTAATTCATGTGCGTATCCAAAGCAAATCAACCTCAGAAGTTTTGTTTAAATAAATCCCAAACACACCGTCCTGCTGCCCTGAATACTCACTACAGCACCAAATGTGGATTCATCCGCCGGTGAAAATAGTCCCAGACAAATGCCTCATGTTTGAGTAACATTTGCGAAAAAACTACTAGAAAAACAACTAGAAAAATGATATATTATTGAGATGTATTTAAAGATTTATGTCTCACGGGCCACATACAGGTTAGGGAAGTCAGAAAGAGAGACTGTTAGCCGGTTCTGATGGACAGTTCTGATGGAGCCGAGGCCACAGTCCAATGAAGTCCCGTCCATTTAGATTTGATTTCTATTTTTACAGCTCGCCTCGCAGCTCGAGTAAATACATTGTGTTTAAAAAGAACACAGGATTTAATAAAATATATCTAATTTAGTCATTTTAAAAGTACATTTTTATCCTGTTTATGGTCAAGTTTCTATAAAATCCTGGTTACGTGTTTATTCATATGATATCTACGTAGTTTGACAGTGAGGATTTATCTTTCATCATTTGACAAAAAAGAAAAATACAACCTGGAAGTAGATTAAAATGTTATATATCAATGATTCAGACATAGCGTGAGGACCCTGTAACACCCTCATGTTTCTCATCGTTCTCTGCCATGTTTTTCGCAGGTGTGTCCTCAAATTGAATTACGTAGTAATTAGTCGGGGAAACAAAACAATATCATGATTGATGATGTTATTTGGGTCCAGCTGCTGGAATAAAAGTGATATTTGTGATATTCGACAGAGAAGCTACATTCAGCAGACGCAAAAACACCTCAGATGTTATTATGATCCCTGTAACAGGGAGATATATAAACAGATGTATATCACAGTCACAACATGATAAAGGAGAAGTCTGAGAAACATGATTGAAACTGTTGACATGAGATTGGATTAATACAGTTTGGTCTTTACATTAAATCAGAACAGCTGTGTGACGTGCACAAAATCGATGTTACGTCACGCGTCCTCTTCCTCGTCATGTTTAACCTTTTTTCTTGTCCTGGTTTTGGATATCTAACGTCGTCTGTGTTAAGTTCTCGTACATCACTTGACGTTTTCGTCGAGATGAAAAGAACGCAGCCAGAGAATAATCAGGATCAGGAGGGTTTTTATTTTGGTTTAAACGAACCCTCTGCAACCGATGCAGCCTGTTTGTTCTGATTAAGGGGTTCCGTTTGGGCTTTTAACCCAGTTATTATCAGAATATAAGGCTCCATGTAAACACAGTTAACCTTATAGTCTGCTCATGTTCATTAAATGATCTGCAGGTAAACCGTCCTTTGTCTCCGGAGCTTTAATAGCTGTCTGTTAAACCCCGGTTGATTCGGTTACTATGCAGTCAGAGGTTTCATCCCAGAAACAGGAAGTGAAGGTATTTGTAATCTCTCCTATTCATCATCCTGAGACTGCACAGGCAGCAATATGCTGGTGCCTGGGAGCAGCCACTGCAGAGAGGAGTAGTCACATTTCTCTGAGACTTACTGTAATCATTTACTCCCTCTGCTGAGCTAAACTGTCACTGCATGAGTCATGAAGCCCCCGTGGCCGTCGGCTGCTTGTCGCAGAACCCGCAGGAGAGCACACGTACACGGCTGCCTCTAATCTCATGTCACTTCACATGCGATCACAACAAGGCAAGGGCATGCCCGCTGTATCGATCCTGCTGTACTGACCTTATATCTCTGCAGGGTGTCAATGTCGTGGGCTGCATCCTGAGAGGCTGAGGAGGCAGAAACAACTCGATGAGAAGACAGACAGGAGGGCATGACTGTGCTTACCAAAACTTATCTGTTTAAGAAAAAAGCTCCCTGCAGGCTGACAATAACTGCTCGGTTATAAAACGCTGCAGAGCTGCGACTGCTGGTGATTTTCAGCGGTGAATAATCTGGCAATTAGCGTCTCGATTAATCAATTCGTTGTTTGGTCATTAAAATGTCAGAAAACGCAGATCAGTGTTTCTCAGATCCCAAGATGACGTCCTCAAATGATTTGTTTTGTTCGGAAAGAAGAAGCTGAATCAGAGATTTTAGACTCAAAGCCGCCGATCGTTTATCAAAGTTGCCCTTTAATTTAATAGTAGATCAAAATATTTAAATGATCAGTTGTTGCAGCTCTTGTTATGTTTACATAAGGGACACAAAATGTGCATGTCAACAGTTTATTTCTCATTAGAACCAGTGATAACTAAGTATATTTTGAGGTCCTTGTAGTGACGTGTTTTCATTTCCTGCATCTTTATACTTCCAAATATTGTTCTGTTTACTTAAAGTTGAGTTACTTTCAAGATTGCATGCATCTTCGCAAAGGAATCCACAGTCCAGCAAGATTAAACAACTTCAACAAAACATCCGCAGGCTTGTTCTGGTAACCGAGAGGGTCTCATTGATCACATCACGTTACAATCCACACGCATATGGCCGATCATAAAACGTCATCAACACATGAAATTGCTTCCGATTGTTACATAGAGCCCCTTTAAGCTGAATATCGTTGTTGTTTTGTGTCTAGTTTCTAGGAAAATGTGAAAGTGTCATTCCTGCAGCCTTATTCCTGATAAAATAAACCAGGGAACAAACAGCGTATTCACAGGAGAGACCTCACGCAAATACGGAGATAAAAAACAGAGGTGTAGAAACTTCAGCAGTAAAAGGAAAACGCTGCAGGATATCAGCACGTATATCACTTAGTAGGAAAACATTCAGACAGAAAACACTTCCCGAACAGCTGCAACGCCGAGGAGAGGAGCTATCAGTCAGCAGAAACCAACAGTAAAATAGCTTAAAGCCACGGAAGAAAAAAAAACAAATCAGATGATTTGTACAGCACCACTAGGCTCGGCTCAAAAACTGCTGAAATAAACATTCAATATTATCTACAGCCGCAGAGAGGGAAGTTTATGATTATCATGAAAAGGCGTTTTCATGACAGCAGCCTTCATAACAGCGAGAGTGTGAGTGACTAACACAGCTGAGGAAAGCAGGTTTAAGACTAACGGAGGAAATAAGAGCACACAGAGAGAAAACCTGAGCCTCTGTTTGAGCTGAGAGGAAAGAATGAGCAACCTTTAATTTGTCAATAAGTCCTGATGAAGACGGAATCAGTGGAGGTCTAAAAGAGAGGGAGCTGATAATTATGTAAAAGAGACATATGGGCAGGAAGCAGAACATGAAGGCAAGAACTGAGCGGATACTTCAGCTCGCTGCCTTCAAAAGTACTAATATTTGCACTCTGCGCAAGTCGCCGGGTCCACTTTCACATAATGCCAAATTCATGGTGCTGAGAAGTAAATCTAAATCCAAAGGATAGAGTGTCTTTGGAAATAAGCCAGATCCAGCCCATATGCCTCATCAGTGTCGAAGGAGAAGATTTAAACTGACACATCTGTGGAAAGAGGCAGGAATGCCAGGATTTCTTTTTTCGAGCAGGCGTGACACGAGACCGAATTCAATCTGCTCAACAACAGAAGTCACATCTCAGTCATCTCTGTTCTGCTCAGGAGTGAAGGTTATTTAAAAAAGACTTTAAAGTCTATATTCAGAGGTAAATAATACAGTACGGTTCCTCAACAAAACCCTGAATAAATGTTCTTCCTGCTCAACAATAATTCATCGTGTGTGTTGCAATCACATATTATCTTTGTCAAATGTTTCTCAGTGGATTTGGGGACGTTTTTAGGTTTTAAATAAAGGATTAAAAGCTCTATTGTGGATTCATCGTGAGGCACAAAGCATTTTACACATCTTTAAATGCCAGCTTTAAACCTTACTTAATAATGTGGTTATGTGTTTCTTTTTGTATCCAGTAAATGTACTTCTCGTGAGGCATGTTTTGATATTGTGCTATGATAACTGTAATAAAATAAACTGTAATATATATTTTAAAATGTACTGCCACAAGATAAAAGAGCTTTCTGTACCTGCATGTATGAAAGGGTTGGATGTATTATTCTATTAATCTTTCTTCTTTTTATCAAAATTTTATAAAACATTTCTAGGATATTATAAATAGTTAAAAGGTGACACAAGGTAAAGACACAGTGAACTAAGAATTTAATTTGCATTTATAAATTGTTTATTTCTGCATATGACAGTAAAGACTTTGAATCCTTTAAATCCTAAAGACACCGTTCGTCTGTAAAATAACATGTTAAGTTTGTCATCCGTAATTGTTTTACTTGAGTGAGATGAAAAGACCTTTCTCAAGTTTGTACAGTAAATATAAAAGCTACACCAAACAACAGGTTAGCTTAGCTTAGCACAAAGACTGTGGGAAGATATATTTACCTTTTCCTGCCTTTAAGATAGGCTAAGCTAATGGTTTCCTGGCTTCATATTTAAGGAATAACTCCATCAATTTTACACATTAAAGTGTGTTTACAGGTCTTGCGGAGTACGAGTGCCTTTTGTGCTCCAGAGAAAGCTGCACCTAACCTGCTGCCTACATTACCCACAATGCAACTTAGCTACTAAGTGACATCACTGGAGGCAATTTATCAGATCAAATGTAGCTTCTTCTGGAGCCACAAAAGGTTTCTTACTTCCATTTTTCCACACACGCAGTTGCACTCCAAGACCTGTAAACACACTTGAATGTGTAAAACTGGCGGAGTTACCCTTTAATGGACCGACATGACAACAACTTTCAGCAAGACAGCAAATGATTTGTAGGAAAAATGTTGTACACTTCCTTTAAATTAGATAATTTTTCATTCGACACCTTTCTTCAATTAGACACCTACAATATGCTTTATCAGTTATTTATGAATTTTCCATCTGGTGTGTACTAACTTATTATGTAAGACGGGTCATGTTTATATGCATGACAAAATAAAGTATTATAAATATTAAACAGTGAAATCGAGGACTACAGATCGGATCCTGTGAGGTGTCTTAAGAGGGAAGTGAGCGCTTGTGTAGTAAAGAGTCACCTCTATTGAGCCTAACAGATGTAATATTTTATTGATCCCTGCTGAGAAATTCTCTCTTTGATTCTCTCATGCAGTGAGGTCAAAGCACGGCGTCGAGCTGCAGGAAGCGAACAGCACCTCGGAGCTGAGAGGGGGATTCAATGTCAGGCTCAAGGACACTTCAGCAGGACGGAGACATGCTGACATGAGAGTGTGTCACCCTGCGTCCTCCAGCTGAAGGGAGCACCGCCGCGCTCCCCTGAGACGAATCCAAAATTAATGACATCGATTTATTCGTTATTAGGACTTTATTTATTTATTATTCGGAACAAAACCATGACCCGGTGCCTTTGTGGACCGGAATACTGAGGTGACTGAGATACTGTTGACCAATTACTGACACAAATATCTTATCTTATCGACTTATTGATACCTGCATATTGATCATTTTGGCTGAACTGGATTAATTTCTTAGTTTTGGTTGAATGGTTTTATTTTATTTATGTTTATGATATTTTAATATTTGTGTCACATTCCAGTTCCAAAGAATTTAACCTTTAACCTTCGAGCCGACTGCATTAATGTGTTGTTATATTATCACGTCTTAAAATGACGATATTATTGTTTTTTCTGCAATTATTTCTTAGACAATATGTCGTCCGACAAAAGTAGTTATCATGACAGATGTAAGAAGGCGTACGCTGATAGTAGCAGCAGTGGTTGTGTGTTTGTGTAGTCGCCAGAAGTGGAAAGCAACTAATTAGAATCATATATTTATATAAAGTACCATGATTATGCCGTTCTGTACACTGAAAAAGGAATATTTTAGCACCGATACAAGAACTCATAATTTTTGTTTATTATTATTTTTACTCCTTAAATCAAATGTTTGTCCTTTTATTTCAACATTAGCAGATTTAAGATTTCAGATGGTTGAATGTTTCTGTGTACTTGTAGTTTTTTGAATATATATTCTTCTAACTTTTACCTCAATTGGGATCAATGCATGAAAAATTAGTGAATATTGGTCCATAATTATCAATATCTGATTTTTTTTTTTTTTACTCTATAATATCAGTCTTGGCATCAGAGCCATAAATCGAGAATTAAAGAGATTCTTCTGGAGAGAGTATTCTAATAAAAGATGCTACATGTGTACTTTGAAAGGGACAAAATCAATGAAATGCATGTCAGAAGACTATTATATAACATTTACGTTGTAAGTGCATTATTAAAATACTATTTTTACCCCTGGTAGGAATAAAAATAGTTGTAGTAGTTGTTGTAGGAGAGGCTGAACAGTGAGAAGATATGATAGCAACTCTTGTGGTACTTGTGGAGGTGTTGGTAGTATAGACGTAGTGATAGGAGGACTAGTAAGTAGTCATAATAGTATAGGTACAACATTAATATGTAAAAGCAGTAATAATCGTAGCACCTGCAGGTGTTTTACTTGAAATAGTAGCTGTAAAAGTAGCAGCAGTGGTATGAGATTAAGTTGCAGTCATGATTCATGATTAAAAGGAGTAGTAATGGTTGTAGTTGAGTAGTAAGTGTGGCTGCAGTTGTAGTAATACTTGCAGCAGAGAGTAACAATCATAGTAAAAGTATTCGTCTAAAGTGTAGAGCAGGTTGTATTTGAAGTATTGTATATTACCCAGCAGTAAGAACGGTCGGACCACACCGACTTGAAGGTCCAGACTTTCATCTTCCACAAATCCACATCCACTTCCCTCCTCCAGCTCCTCCACCTGCTCCCCTCCCTCCGCTCCATCACTCCTCCTCTCGAGCAGCCTCCTGCCTGTCACCGTGGTAACACGCGTGCACTGTTTCTTCAGGCGGTTTTTAGAGAAACCCTGGATCTCCTGAGACAGTGAATGCATCGCGGGGCAGCAGAGTTCCCTGGAGTCAGCTGGAAAAAAAACAAAGACTGTTGGTGGACACAATAGTTTGAACAGAGCAGCATGATCAATATGTATATATTCACAGTTATGGGTATATATATGTAAAACTTACAACTACTATCAGTGTGTTACACATTTTCAGGGACAGACGTGTGTAAGCTTAATTTTATGATGCATTTAATCTTCACAACTGACCTATATACAAATTATAAAGAATCATGAATTGAAAATGGGGCATTAGGTCATCAGACAGCTCTTAAATAAAGCCTGATCCTGAACAAACACACCAAGCATGATGATTTTTTTTTTACTTTTCCTGCTTCGTGCACCCACCTGCTCTGATATCTACAAAAATCCCCAAAACAGATCAAATCCTCGCTGCTTTACGTCTGTATACATAAAATAACAGCTACATAGTGTTTAATATAGGGTAGAAAATGGTTCATAAACATGCTAAAGCTACTGTAGCAGCAACAAGGGCTTTAAAGGAGCTGACAGCTGAGTCGGAAGCTGCGTCAACAATGTGATGCGTTCAACGACTCACGTTAAAATAGTTAATCACACGACTCTCTCTACTCCACTCAGGGTGTGGCTTAAAATGCTTTTAATGTTTGTTTATTTATTCCTTAACAACTCTTTTTATGATACTTAATGATGGCATTACATTTATTTTACTGTATATTATTTAAATCCTCTCACAAAAATATACATAATATTGTTAAAATGATTTGTATTTTGGTAAGGTGCAATTTATTTCAGTGCTTCCATCTTTCCGACTCAGAGGCAAATATTGTACGTTTTACTCCACCACATTTGTCAGAAATCATTCATTACTTTTCAGATTTTTCGAAAAAGTATTTTTTAATTTTTCACATTTTTGAACCATTTATATCCAAATTAGTGCTTTTGAATGTTTGCGATAAATTGCAACTGTCACATACATCTCTGATAATCACGAGTGTCTCCAAACTCAATTGGAATATTGAATTGTGATTAATTGGGTTACAAACAGGCTGTCAGAGTGACTATTAACGAGGGCCATGAACGCATCATGATCCAGCCTCGTTGTGAAAACCAGGACAACTCCTTCATCCCTGTGACCGAAAAATCGGTGGGGTGGAGTACAGGAAGCTGCCGTCCCCGAATATCTCAACCCAACATGGGCGAAATCTAATAACGCCACCGATCTCAGCTCCTCTTTTTCTTCGTTTTACGGGCGAGAAGCCGCCGAGATTTGTGATATTTTTCTGGATTTAATTTGGAAATTTAACCGAACGGCGAGAAGATGTCTCGGGGAGTGATCCAGCCCAGCCAGCAGAAGCTGGCAGAAAAACTCACCATCCTCAACGACCGAGGCATCGGGATGTTGACCCGTGTTTACAATATCAAAAAGGTTCGCACACACACGCAGTTAAATCCTCATTAACCACATAGGGATGTTAACAGATTCATGATATGGATAAAATCTGCACCTGCATCCCAAACGAGTGTCAATATGAACGGTTGAGGCAGTATGAATGCTTGATTAGCTAGCACCGACTGTTGCTCTAACGTTAACGCTAGCTAGCTGATATTTTGTATGTTAGCCAATTTTAATAATTATATTTTAACATGTGTATGTACGTCAATAAACAAGTATCCCAAATGTTTCCCCGTTAGCATCCCTGGAAGCAGGCTATGAGAACTGCTAGCCACAAGCTGTCGCGTTAGCTTGCGGTAAAGCTGCCGCTTGTCTTCACGACGTAAACTGATTTTCGGTCGCATTAAAAACACATTTAGACACTTAATGTCAGCAATATAGTAGCTTAAGTACTACTAGTATAGTAGCAAAAGACGAACCCCGTCAAATAACCCCCCCTTGAGATGATATCGGCAAACCTTCAGGCCTGTAGTGGCGTTAATAGCTAGCTAGCGGCGGCTGGTAATGGCGGCGGCTACTGGCTAAGCTAACCACCGCTAAGCTAGCTAGCAGTCGGGCGTCGTCTCTGCTCCACCAAAAGCCAAAACACGAAGCTCACCAAACACCAAAACACAGATGGAGCTACATACCAATGCTAACGGCTAATTAGAACCAGGCAATGTCATCTAACTTGGTGTATTTTTCGCCTGAGCTTGCAGCTAGCAACATTTAGCCAGCTGGCTAAACAATTATAAGAAAATGTAGCGAATGAAGGCTGCTTACTGTCGACTTATTTGTTGTTTATTCGGTTAATCGTTAGAGTTATGGCCACAGCTAGGTAGTTACTGGCCAGCTGATATCATTCAACGCTCATCACGACATCAGAAACCAATGTAATGATTGAAATGGTCCATTTTATCAGTCAAAAAAAACAATGCATTATGTAAAAATATGTCTCAAAAATACATAAGAGCATGTTTATCTGTTAAAAAGCAGCTGCTTTGCTCACTTGTTGAATCTATTTAACTTGTTCATTAGTTCATTTATCAATTGTTTTTGCATAAATACAAAACATTAGATATTTAAATCCCCCCTCAGTATCATTAACGTGACATATGCAGCTTAGTGTCCTGCATACATTATTACAGTGCAATATAGTCAGTACATTAAAAAATAACAACACACTGTTATTGATTTGTAATTGTGCTGCTCAAGTATTACACCAATGGTTTGTGTGTGGGAGGGAAAGAGTAGTGGGTCTGTTTGTGTGGGACGAGCCTTTGTGCCTGGGTATGTATGGTGAATAAGAAGGAGGCCGAGAGAGAAAGAGGTCAGTCACATCCTAACAAAGTTGTAGCGAGTACAGAGTAGTGAGTTAAACTGTCTGAAAGCCCATACTGTTTCCTATTTATTGCCATTTGAGTTGTCTTGTAATGTTCAGCACTCTTCTCCAAAGAAGCAGGAATCTTGTCATTTTTTACAAAGTCAGATAATTAATGAAAAATATAGTCCAAGTTCATCTTTACATCTTGAGCACATCTGTACTTTTATTGTAAGTGTAAGTGGTAAGACAGTATGAGCAGTCGGGCACAATCACTGAGATTTTGCTGCTGATTACTCTTCTTAATACGCCCTTCCTTTCCTTCCCTCCTTCCTTCCTTCCTTTTTCTTTTTCTGTCTGTCCCATCATCTCCATATCTATCCTGATCTGCCTCACCACAAGGCTTCTGAACATATCCACCCTGAAATTCAGTTCCAGTGTTTATTTACACTTTCCTTTTTCTCTTCTGATATTAAGAAAACTTTCCAGCATCCAATAACAACTGCATCCCAAAGATAGAAATGAAAAAACTGGGACGGTCACCTGTGGTACCATCAGTGGGCTCATTCTGGCCTGAATCTGGTACCTCCGATAGCAGTTTGGAGACCACTGTAGTGATTTTTATCTTGCTGATCAAACTGTGCACACAAAAATTGTCTCTAATTAATCACCAGTGGAGTAGCTTTATCATGTCTCTTAATGAAAACACAGGTGACAGACTTGGTTGTCTTGTTTCTATCTTTTGGAGGGAGTACTTCATGCTCACTAATGATAATCTTGCCATCCAAGTTCACAGCAGTGTTCTTTTCCATTTTAAAGCATATTCACTCATCACACACCATCAACTAGCTGCAGAAAACATGAAGATATGTTCCTTTAAATTTTCAGTAACAGTCACCTAAATTAATCTTGGCTGAGTGGCATTTAAGTTTTTGTTTGCTGTGCTCATCTTTCAGCCAGTGGACCCTCTAACATCATATTTTGTCTTGCACAAAGCGCTTCCAGAGTATTTATTTTCCTTAACCTTGCTTACACTCAGCTATCCCCATGCGGTCCCCACTATGCAAGTGTTTAGTTAGCAGAAAATATAGCATCAAAACAACATAGTCTCTGTATTAGGAACAGATTTACAGACAGTGAAATGATTTTAGCAGCTAAACTAGACTAGACAATTCTCAAAATCCATGATTCGCTTCATTTTACGATTTAAACATTTCTTTTTTCAGCCCTGACGACTATGCCATCGTAAGACTGTCAGATCTTGACTTGTAAAGGTCAACAAACCATTGGTTTCATGCCCTAACATCTGGCATTTACATGTTTTAAATTCTTTAAAAAATATAGGCTACAAGTCTGATTATAACTAACTACTATTTTGGGGGGAATGGAGGCCTACCACACTTAAAGCCCTGAAAACACCAGACCGACAGTAGACCAGTGTCATGGCTGCCCATGAGCGTGTGTGGCTCTAGTTGTTGCAGTGTGTTCACACTGTGTGCACTTGTCGGCCCTCGTCAGCAGCTTTTTGGCTGATTGAGAGAAATCACCCTGATTGGCTGTTAAGATAAATTAATCTGTGCACGAATAGAGAAACAGAAAAAGAAAGGAACACTTTAGTCTGGTGCTGTAGTATCCATGATTTCCACCATCTAGTGCAGTTCCTCCTTATTTTTTGCCTCCTTCTCTTTGCCAGTGTCGTTTGCAACTTTTTTCCAACATATTCTCGATAAGAAGTGGCCATTTAGTGAGAGTAGTGTCAAAAAATGCTGTTTTATCTTCATTTCGGCATGTATCTCCACATTCCTGAGTCTTCTGGTTTCGCTTCTTAGTTAAAGGACACGACACCGCTGTCATTCTTCATCAACAGTAGTTTCTTTATATTGGTTTGGTGCGTCTTAGCCATAAGGCCATATGGTCGGATCTAGTCTTATTTCCCCAGTCAGTTGAGAACAAAGTGATAAACACAAAGACTCAAAGAATGGTCGCGAGATGGCAAAACTTATAGTTAAACAAATAGTTTCCAGCACACCTCGCACATGTATTTGTTTTTCCTCGAACACATGCGAGACGCACACGAGTTGGAAAGGGTGGAGAGGAAAAAAAAAATATGTGAAGAATCGCCAATCCTGCCTTTAATTTTGATGATCGTTTGCTAATTTTCCTATATTTTTGATTAAGACTTCTAAAGTGCTTTACGGAGGCAACTGGACTTGCTTCAGTTTTCAGGAAACTGAAGCAAGGCCCATGCGTCCGTATAGCACTTAGATATAGAACTGAAATTGTTACACCCCTATTCTTCAGATACCAACAGTACGATCTACATGACATGCATAACAAAAGTACCATTAAGTGCAATGAATAAATCCAAGAGGACATTGTGTTTGGGTTAGTGCTCAATTTATATAACTAAGATTACATTTTAAAGCATAATGCAGCATATCCCTGCCCCATTACTGGATTTCAATGACGAGGATATTCACTTTCCATTTTCTCGATTTCCAACCAGTTCAGTCTCCACTATTCTCCTGTAAAGTCTTTTTTACACTACTGATTGTTTTGTTTGTTGATGATGCAGCAGTTTGTGTGAGCTCAGGATTTTCTTCTGTTGGTTGTGTGGTGCCAACATATTTCTCCTGCTCCATGCTGCTGTTTTCTGATCAACAAAATCTGCTCTTCTTGTTGCCCAGACTGCACTGGAAAGTGCCCCTATGGTGGCTCAGAGGGGTCAGTAGCTGCTGTCAGATATGAATAATTAAAGACTAGGAAAAAAAATACCAGGTTGACATTTAATGAAGGGCAGCCCTGATTACCAGAGGCACTTTTACCCCTCATTTTTTAATTTCAAGGGTGTTTTATGAGCGGTTAAGGGCAAATTGGCCTCAGATCTCCATAAATTTCTCACGGTCTGAATGGCATGTTCCTCCGAGAAAATGCAGCACAGACTGAATTCCATCAGACTGTTTTTACATTTAAAAAAAAATGGATTCTCTCTTTATACAAAGAGACCAAACTCTGTTGGATTGACTTGGGTAACAAATGAGCAGTCGTGCTATTGAGGCTTGTGACCCAGCAGGTTTTCTTTAAAAGTAAAGACTTCACCAGGTGCTGCTTAGTCTCTGCTTTCTGGTTGAAATCACCTGTTGTAGTGTTTCATTTGGAAGAAAACCTGCAGCCTCTCAATGGTACTGCTGCACATCTGTGATTTGGATGGAAGCAGACTTCTAAATGTGTGCTGTGGTTTAAATCTTTGCTGAGGGAATCCCTTCTCTCATCGGTACTCAATACATACTATTGAAATGACACTCTGAATTGAGTCAGTGTTGCATCACTGGTTTAAAGCAGAGCCGGATATTCATGAGTCATTCTTATTCCAAATTTGCCAAAGTCTCTAAATGCGCTAAAAAGAAATGATGTGGTTAGAATATATATTGACTTCAGTTTTCCTGAAGTATTCGTGCTCCTGTTTTTCTTCTACTTACCAAGAAGAAACTCAACCCATCTTCAATGTGTAGTTAATCATGTATCTTTAGTTTATACTTTGTTGGAAAGGTCATTGAAAGTTAAACTGTTAACAACCCAGCCATGAGCTACCCAAAACACATACACCATTATTAAACACATTTAGTTGTCTAGCACGACTTTGCTTTCGGTCACTCCAAAGCAACGACAGTCACCAACAAGGCTGAAAAAACAAAAAGATAATCAAACCAAGACGCACTACATCCCTATTATCTTACTGGTATAACAATACCTCTTCCTAGAAACAAGTTGGATAAATCGCTCTAACTGCCTCACTGTAGACTGGAGAGGATGAGCAAGGGCAGATTTTCGTAATAGATGGCAGATGGCGTTCTTCTCGGAAATGAAAAAGTATTAAGTGGTAAAATGGGTCAACAAATACACTCGGGCCTGTCCGAGTAAAGTCTTTGTGTGGGAAACTGGTTTTTTTTGGGAGCACTGAAACAGTGAAATTCAGTGGGAATTAAATAATTGAAACTCACCTAAGCATCTTATCAGAATTATGTACTGTTAAAACAAAAAATGAATATCTGCACATATCGTACAACATAAAATACAAATATACACATATTGGCCGACTTATTTATCAGTCGGGCTCTCCTCAAGAACACTTCTTAAATGCTGGGAGTGGGTGACAAAATGAAATATCATGCCATTTTTGATATTGTGGCATTATGTAGGGATTTTATTACAATATCCAGAGTCTAAGATGATAAGAAGTCTCATGTCGCGATGGCAATATGATGCAAGACTTCAGCATCGGTTCTGCTCTCAATTCCCCAAACAACGACACAGGGGCTTTTGCATCAAACTCAAGACATGTTCAAGCCTCTTCACCACCAGGCGAAACACACCTTCAACTAAATTCCTCTACATGTTGCCGTCACAGTCAGTGGAATGTAGGAGCTGATGTTCAACACTATAGATACCTAAGTGAACCATGTTGCCATTTGTCCACATAACCATGTAACGATAAACACAACTGTGTGTAAGAGCATCATGAAGCACCCCGATGCTTCAGCCATCATTGAGCTCTGTATTGTCAGTTACTAAGCAACAACCGTTATCAGATAATGTGGAGCAAATATTGCGGCTAGTGTGAAAAACTGCAGGGGGGAAAACTTTGTCTTCACACTGCTCTCCACCAGACAGTGTCAGCCATATCATTTTAAGCCCTTCCACACTCTTTTAAATGGATGTGTCATATATGTCTGAGTGCGTAGGCAGGGGATACTACACCTTGTGTTCCTTTTTGCAGACAGCGTGCGTTAAAACAAGTGTTAATATGATCACATGTTGGTTCGGCATGTGTTGTTGTTTTTTGTTTTTTTTATGTGTTGTGTTTAAAAGAAATGCCAGAACGGCCCTCCTGTAACTCAAACCCTCAGATATGCAGATAAAACACCTGTATGAGAGCAGCTGTTTTAAGACATGCGCGTGTGTGTGTGTGTGTGTGTTTTGTGAGTGTGTCTGTGTGTGTGTGTTAGTGTGCGTGTGTGTGTGTGTAGACCAGTGATCCAGCAGTTTGTCTGGGTGGGCTCTTTGTTTTGATTTCTTCTCTTCTTCTCTCCGTTCCAATGCTTCCCCCCTCTCCTATGCAGCAAGGACAAGTTTGGAAGGTTTGCAAAGTTTATCACCTTCCACTTATGAAACCCCACACCCCTTCACCCTTCCTCAACTTCCTCCTCTCCTCCTTTCCCCTCCCCTCCTCGTCCTCCTCCTCCTCTTCCTCCTCCAACTCCTGGCTACCTGTACTGATCTGTTGGTCCTCTCCTTTGTGCCTCACTCCTCTTCATGTTTGAATCTGCAACGCTGAGAGTAAGACTGGGCTCCATTCACTGTCGGTTTTACCAACCCTCAAAGGAAATTCAGTGTGTTATTGATTTGCTTATGACAAAGCATTCAAACACGCTTTATTTTTCTGTGCTTTGTTTGGGAAAAGAAAGCTTTCTTATAGAACGCTGCAAAGCAGAAATCCCAAACTAGATTTGACACGTTTGGTCAGAAACAAACAGCAGGTGGTTGAATTAACATTCAGATTTGCCAAATTGGTGAATGCTTTGATCCTCAGTACCTGACAAAATAAGTGCATATAGTTTTTAACATAAGTAGCTGTAGTGCGAATCAAAAGCCCCAAGACATGATTGAAGTGATAGTTTGATATAATGATCACAAATATGAGAAATAACTTCTACTGTTTATCCGGAGCCACAAACAAATTACCACCAAGCTATCCCTAATCAAGCCAAAGTCCAGAATTTTGAAACTAGCTTCCTATATTTCAGTGTTTTGGTGTGTAAATGATTCACACTCAGCAGAAGTTTGAAAGCCGTGACACAGCTGCAGTGTTGTCCTTTGGGGCAACTACGACCATCAAAGTTACATTCACTAAAAGTGCTTGTTGTAGAAAGGCTGATGTTGCTACAGAAATAGACTTTTTTTGTTAAATAATAAGATCCTTTTGTAACCAGAAACACAAGTCTCACTTCAAGGAGAATTCTTCCTCTGAACTCTGATGAGGCGAGATGTTACAGTTACTTCTAGACTGTCAAAGCCAGTTAAATAGTCAGAAATGTCTTCGGAAATAAATTCTTGCTGGCAGCTCGTCTTGGTAAACCTGTCATCTCTCTGCAACAACTCCCCACTAGTGAGATTCCAGAGCTTTTTACAAAAGGATCCTGTTGTTTAACAAATTGGTCTGTCTCTGTAGGAATCATTCCCATGACGTTGTCAGACAGAATTAAAAATCTAAGCCTGCCAGTGACGAAAACAAAAACTTTTTAGTGGATGTAACGCTGCAGCTGCCAGCTGAGGCGATCCACTGGATTGATTCCAGAAAAGTATTTGGCAAAGATTGATTATCAAGGCAGGGATTTTATGTTCGAATGCCGATTAGATAAATTAATTAAAAAATGCACTGCCCATAACAGTAAATGATTGGTTACACATCACAAGTTAAAGCTGAGTTAAATCTGAGTCCGCAAAGTAATTAGTTATCAAATAAATGTAGTAGACTGGAAGAATAAAGTAGCAGAAAACAGAACTCTAGCGTAAGCACTTTAGTAAATTTTACTGTGTTACATTCCAGTAAGTATGAATCACTTACACACCCAAACATTTAAATAAAGGGCTCAAGTTACAAATACAGGAATTCCTGTTTAATGTTTCTTGTTGTGAGGAAAGTTTACTTAAATTAATCATTTTCAAAATCGCAGCAAACACATTTCTAAGATGATGGTTAATCCTAACAAGTTCCCCATGTTTTAATGAATTCATTTCCAAGTATTCTTGTGTTAAAAAAAAAGTCCAACAATGCTGACAAATGTAAAAGGGGATGCAGGGAGAGCTCCCTATTGCCAGCAGGCAGACCAGGCAGTCAGCCAGCTCTTAGCAGATTGTAGTGGTTCTCTAGTGGTTCTGTTCCTAATCACATGAAACCATCCATTCTTTAAAGCCTTTCTTTCTTTTTGCAGCAGTTAATCCCTCCTTGTGAGAAAAGAGAGCACTCACACAGTGCGAGGAATGACACACCGAAAGTAATTCATCTCCGTGAGATGTTTGCGGTGTTTATGTGAGCTCCCCGAAAAAGGTGCCATGGGGTGTTTAGAATATTTCATGCTGTAATCAGCAGCCATAATTAGTTTTCAGATGTAGGTTACCCTGGCCCAGTGCTGTCTATTACAGCGTCCCCTGCCATATGTCGGTCAATGCGGAGACCCTTTGAGAAGCTCAGCTGTTAATTGCTACCCGGAGTGGAGGAACGATGGTGGAGGCGAGACTAAGGTCTGTTCTGGTATCCAGGCAACAGCTCCCTTACTCCTCCCTGACTTCTACTGATTCTCAGCTTATTCCCATGCCCTGTTCCTTCATTCACTGCGTCCTTCCTTCCATCCATCCTTCCATCAGCCCCCACCCCACCCGAAACCCAGCCAGCCAGCTTATTGCACTAGCCACCACCAGCACTAACGGAGAATGCCACGCCATACAAATGACAGGAAACGATTAATAAATCTCCATGCTTTTGTTCTGTGATGCTAAACAAAAGACGCCAATTCTGTTCTTTACCTATGAAAGTAAAACATTTGAGTATAAGTTCACCCAAAAAGGAAAATTCAGTCATTATCTCCTCATCCCCCAATGCCGATGGAAAGTTGGAATAAGTTTTGTAGTCCACAAAACATTTCTGGAGCTCGACAGCAAAATGGTGATGCAGCATTCTCCTAAACAACTGAAGTAGGTGGAGACTTCTTTGAAATCATAGAATAAACTATTTAAAATCAAATCCAGAAGCCAAGAGATCCAAAAATGATTTGAATTTGAATAAATGTTATTTACACCCTTGACATGCTGTCAAGCTAGTGCACCCGCTTCATCTGGCTGATTCAGAGGAAGTTTTTCTGCTTATAAACTGGTGTAAATAACTTATTTTTAAAATCAATTTTGAGATCTCAGGGCTTCCGTAGACCTGGATTCCCCATCAACTTCAGTTGTTTAGGAGAGTTCTGCAACTCTGTTTTGCTATGAAGCTCCAAGAATGTTTTGTAGACTCTGAAACTTCACTTCCGACTTTCCAGCGGCATGACTGAATATTGATTTTTGGTTGAACATGTACTTTATTAATAACTGAATCAGTAACATAGTTGAAGCTTAAATGACTGAGATGCTGCACTGGTGTGGCTATAAACTAAAGAAGTAGTCAGTAAAATAGAAATAATTTTTCAGGTTTTGCATGTTTTAGCCCATTATTTACAGCTCTTAACTTATGATACATTACTGACAACCATTTTTCAAGGCATAGGTGTTCACATTGGATGTTTGTCAATGTGTTGTTAATGCCTTTGTCTCTTTGTCAATGTCACTGTCACCTACAATGCAGACAGTGATGAAGACGATTCCTTTTTTACGAGTTTGTGGGAATTTCAACTGCTTTAATAGCACCACATCCACAAACTGTATATGTCGGAGATTCAAACCAAAAAGACAGATGTTGAGGAAAAATGTGATTTTGGTGGTTTCTCTGCATTATAAAAACCGCTGTTGGTAGGTTTCCCACAAGTTTGGATGTTGGAGCTTCCTACAGTCATTTGAACGCACCAACAAGTAAGTAAATAAATCAATTAAGTTAATAGATATAGAGAGTATTTATCATTAGCAAGCATCACAAAGCGCAGATTAAATAGAGAGAGAGAGGCCTGCCTGTACGAGAACACATTGTCAACAAACCTTAATATGTAATGGAAAGCTGTTGCAGAGCCTTTATATTGCAGCAGTAAAAACTCTGTCTCCATTAGTTTTGAGTTTGGGCTAAAACATGGAAAATACTTGTACAGTCCTTTTAGTCAGCATACCATTGTTATGCAGTAACCGGACAGTGTTTTTCACTCTACAGTTCCCCGGCGTCAGTCAAAGGGTAACTACATTTTAGTGGCCCATGTAGAGACTAGTTTGTTGTGTAGGTTGGGGCTTGTGGTGTGTCGTCATCAGAAGAGCACCGTGTTAGCAAAACAAGGCTTGTGCTTTTGCAATTGCATGGATTTCACAGTCACATCTTGATTCCTTGTTCTCATTTAACATAGTTAAAATTCAGCCCGCTTCTCACACACCTCAACAGATTTTTCTCTGACCAGTAACTGTTAAGTAAACACTCAATGACATTGACAAAGAACGCTGAAGTTGGAACTCTGGTCAGGTGTGAGAGAAGCAGGCGCAAGGAAACAAGCTGAGACTCAAGGGTCCAGTGTGTGTCATTGATGGGTATTGAAATCATGTTGGTGTTGTGTGTTTTCCTGTGTCAAATCCCCCAAGTGTCCAAGTGTTTTGTGTATGAGAACCTGCAGTAGTGGTGGGTGTGTTTCAGACACAGCTCTGTGAGAGCTCCGCATGCCTGTTTCTGGTGTTTTAGTGCGCGAACTGGGTTAAGCTAACAGACTAAACAGACAAACTGTAATGTGTTTTGGCTAGTTAGCTAGCAGATAAACAAATTGTTTAGTTGATTTTGCCAAAGGGTCTGTACTGTTTCTCCTGTCAGGTAATTTTTGGAGCATATTACACCTATTGTACTCCATTTTATACCATGCAGGGCTCCAGACTAACTTTTTTTTTACAACCAAACAGAAAAACTGTTATGACTTCTCTAAAGTGGTTGTAAACCCCCTAAAAAAACAAAATATTGTTTCTGTACTTTGTGATAATCATCTATAGTCGTTAAAGTTTAAGCATTTAAAGTACATTTACTCCCACGTGTTAAAGTATTTATTTATTTTAAAAAAAGTGTATTTAATCTAAACTACTTGTGTTGTCATATTAAGCTGAAGTTCACTGTTTAAGGCTTCAACTTCATCTGACTAGAAACATTCAGTCCTGCTGTGTGTTTAGCTCCATTAGCTATTAGCTCTGTTATCTCAATTAGCTGTAAGGTATTAGCTTGTTAGCTCCGGTAGCCAAGCACACTGCAGGACTCGGCTGCCCTCTGGCTGCTAACAGCTAACTAGCTCTTTACTCACGTATTTCACACAGATATAGTTTTTTTAAAACTGAAACAAATTTATTTAAAAACATATAACATTATTAAAATACTGCAGAATTTTCTTTATACGATACTACTTAAAATTAGTCTTGTCTTTCCTGTTATATTCTCGGTTCAGCCTGTTATGCAGTCACGTTCATATGTGTCAAGCACATAAATCATTCATTATCGCTTACCCAGTTAAAGCTCAGACTATGATAGTGATATCTTAAGTTCCAAATAGGATCTATGAGGAAGAAGTGTGGAGGACAATATTTCAAGAGGGCTGTTGGAACTTAAATTGACGACAGCGAACACAGCGTTAGTGCTGGTGGTTACTTTAGCACTGCGAAAGCACCGGGAGCACCTGCTGAAGTTAGCTTTAAACAGCGCAACACAGTAAGATGATAAGAGTAGGCCAGTAGGCTAAACCAGTAGACCTATGCTAAATAACCTCAGTCATAACGGTGGTACTTGGAGAGTCCTGATATTTTCTGAGGTGGTAGACATTTTGAGAAGCACTGTGCTAATTGATAGTTAAGCATGCATTAAAGATCTCTTGCAGGAAGATAGATATTCACCCCAAACACATTCTCTATCATCCGCCAGACAACAGGACTTCGTCAGTCTCGAGCCCTGATCTCATATTAAATTATAGCAGATTATAATTGTCAGCAGATGCTGATCAGTGTTTTCCTCTTAGACCAGAAATATCGACCGTAGTGGCTGTGATGTGTCAAAGCTAATATATAAATTTGAGGGATGATGAAGCTTGAAATCCTCAGTGGCAGAAAAGCAATTTTTGTACTGATCTTTGGTTTGAAGTTTTCAAAGTCTGTTGCAGTGATCACACCCATTGTCAGCAGTGCGGTGTATTGCACAAAAATGTGTATACTGTTGAATATTTTATCAGTTTCTTCCCATACTTCCCCTCGATTTTCAGCTCGTGTTTCATCACGTTTTAATACCCGGGTTGTCAGTTACCTGCTGTGTGTGAACTAGCATGTTTCGTGGTTTCATTTTGTACTGGCTGATGCTGGAAATGTTTCGGCGCCATGCAAACTGAAATCTGGGTTTATGGTTGTGGTGCTGTTTTCAAGCCTGTCGGTTCGTTAGCTGTGATGTGTTACTGCGGGTCGAAACATGACATTTATAGCATAGCTCTGTGTTGTAAATTTCATTATGGTAACTTCACGTTCAGCAGGTTTTTATGGCCTTTTCTGAATGTGTGCTTCCACTTTCTGAACTTAAACCTTAACCACTAGGAACTGAATCCTCAGAACGGTCAAAGGCACTGACCTCTTCTAGGATTGTTCCTCTGTGTTGGCAGCCAACAAACTTTATACGATCACTCTGTGTATGGCACATGCATGGACCACATCTTCCTCACCATTCACTACTACACTACCCATAATGCATGAGTGCTGTTGCTTCCTGCCAGTCAGGGCAGATAGAATAGATGAGAATACTGATGAGAAGAATACGACAGCTCTGCAGGTGTAGTGAAATAGTTAAAACTTGCTGCAGTAGGTGTAGATGCTGATAAAGGACTTTTCTCTCTGACTCCTTATCTCTCCTTCCATTTCTCTTCAGTCATCTCTCTTTATTTTTCTTCTCCTCTGTCTATGTTTCATTCAATCCCTTCTTCATTCTGCCCATCCAACACTCTGCCTGTCATGCAGTGGTACTAACCAGTGACGGCTGAGAGACAGTGTTTGAAACTGAAACCCTCTCATTGCCTCGGACTCTCAGTGGTTCTCATCCCTTCTGTGTTGTGGATAATTTTGGCGAAGCTAAACTTCTAGATGATCAAAATGAGGCGCGCTAAATCTTTTTTGATTCTAAGAATTTTACCCCAGTCTTGAGGTAATCATAATGACCACCAGCAAATCCAACACATTGTCGTATCTGTAGAGAAAAGTGTTAGAACAAGCTCTCTGATGTCTCTCCACAGCTCAGCAGTTGAGAACCACTGATGAATGCAAGTCTGTTTACAACACCTGAACCTGGTTTATCAATCACATGGAAACCTACCCTGCTGTTTGCTAAACATTGTGGAATCTTCTCATTGCATCTTAATGAAGTTTGTGTGTGTTTGTTTTCACGTCTTGAATATGCATCTGGTCTGGAAACTTCACTAAATGTCAGTGGTGTCAGTATTTCATTCACCTGAACCCCTCCTCTCATATCCTGGGCTGAGATAAACCAGTTTTCACTGTAAGCACTAAATGTTTCCCTGATGATGACCATACGTCTAACATGTCTGACCATGAGGACATAAAATCCAAGAATAACAGAGATAAATCAGTCTAGATGTAATGAGTAAAGATTCCAGGTGTTTCAGAAGCAGCAGTGTACATCAATACTGTTGTGTTTTGTCTCTCCTCACCTCTTCTTCTTCTCTCCTCTCCAGGCATGTGGCGACCCCAAGGCTAAGCCCTCCTACCTTGTCGATAAGAACTTGGAGTCTGCTGTTAAATTTATTGTCAGGAAGTTTCCTGCTGTGGAGACACGGAACAATAACGTAAGTCCGCCTGCATGTACTGTGTGTCTGCCATGTGTTTGGATGATACAGAGAGGAGAATGAAAGAGTGTCTGTTCAGTCATTACTTGGCCATATTTTCACAGTTTGAATCTGGGTGGTAGGTTTATTTTTATGTATGTAGCTTTTGGAAAATTATTACATGAAGCTTGGTTCTGATTTATCACTAGAAATTGCAGGTGTCGCTGAGCAGGTCTGCAGTGCAATAAGCATTTTCTCTATATTTTCCAATTAGAATTAAAGTAACAACTTATGCAGTAGTTATCGAAAAGAAAACAACAAGTTACTAATATTATCATGAATTTTGAGTAAAATGGCTTGTCAGATAACATATGTTATTTAACAGTTATATAATTGGGCAGTGAAATTGTAAAAATAACAGAAGCTACTATTATTATGATTAGTTAAAGTATCAATCACAGTATCCGTTACTGATTATATTTGTGATCAATCAAGCACTGTGAACTGCAACAGGTTAACCAAAGCCTTGAGTGAAAGTGAGGTAACACAACAACTCTTACATTTGTGAGGATCTTAGTATTTTTTTCAAATAAAGCTAAGAATAAATAAATTGTCAAACATTTAAAAAAGAAAATTTTTGGAAAGATGTTGGAAATATCTTTTTGCTGATAAATCGCCATTAGTGGACACCTTGAATAATCAAGTATTGAATTTATCAGAATTTACATTTTTGGACAGATTCAACACAAATGTTAATTAACTGATTTAAATTGGAACTATCAAGCCCTGAAGTATCAAGTGAAATAATTACCAGGTGAAAAATCTTAAAATTTGCTGCCTCTACTGACAGATTCTTGTTTTAAATAATAACAAAAATATTTATATTACCAGTTTACTTTTATTTTTAAATGCTCTATATCACTGATGACCTTGGATAGTTGGCCATGTTTGTCACAAATGTCAAAAACGAGAAACTGAAATAATTTTTTATAAGGCAAGTGGAATATTGTGGGTAAAAAATGTGTGTAATTTCAGGTGTGTGTGTGTGTGTGTGTGTGTGTGTGTGTGTGTGTGTGTGTGTGTGTGTGTGTGTGTGTGTGTGTGTGTGTGTGTGTGTGTGTGTGTGTGTGTGTGTGTGTGTGTCTGAGAACTAAACTCATTGCTCATCAAATGTGTCTCTCAGCTTTGATTGTTAGCTTAGCTTGTAGCTTTTGGCCTATGTGTTTATGTGAAACTGTCATTTAGCAAACAGCTTTGTGTGTGACTGTGTGTGTCTGTGTGTGTGTGTGTGTGTGTGTGTGTGTGTGTGATTGTGTGTCCAGCTAACTGCTTTATTCAGTATAACCGTGCCAGAATTGTCTCTTATGTTGTTTTCTGCTTTGTTTCTGTGTTTGTTTGTGTTCTGCATGCTAAACTTGGCTTATTCCGGACTTGTGCTTTTTGGTAAGTTTTTGTATCTAAGTTTTTGTATTTTGGTTCACGTACTTAAGTTTTGTAACAATGTAACTTTTTTTTGTACCTGTTTTTTAAAGCTGGTTTGGAGTGCGTTTTGCTTTGCTCTGCTTTCTCCCTCCTCTCCTCGCTGCTGGCAGCATTTTTTTTTACTTTCTATCCTTCATCCACTGAGTGATTGTGTGGCTGGTTGAACGACCTGGTTTGCCGGCTGGCTGACTCTGAGTTGGTTAGATGGCTGACTGGCTGTTTGAGTGACAGGCTGACTGCCTGCACTAAGGAGTGTTACTGAGCAGATACCAATTTGTTGTCTGTCAGTTGACTGTATTTTCAGTTAAATTTTAATGATGGTGGACCAGTTTCTGGACAGGTCTGAGGCCTCTGTCAGTTACCTGTGACAAGAGGAGTGTTATAGACAAATTGGCTGTTCAAAATGTGTGAAGAAGGGCAAAAAATCCCTCTATTATTCATTCAAATCTTCACTCATCACCATCAATCTTTGTGTCAAGTGACAGAGGTTTTAACTTCTTAGTGCAGCAGCAGTGTCACACACTCTTCACACTTTTTCCACTTGGTCTCTCACAGATGCGCTGGTTAAATTACAGTTTTGACTTGAAGTGTACACACGGCTTTGGTGCTGGGTTAGATTTACATACAGTATGCTTCAGTCATTTCTGTCATGTAAATAGAAGCTGCTTCTTACTATCTAAAGATAGAGCTTTTGATTTTCCAGCTTGTTAAAAGATTGATGTGACAATCTTTTCAAACTGAATTTACGTTCAAGTTGGGGCTTTTTAAAAACACACATTGTGTCCACAGCTTAACTTTTCCAGACATCAGCAGGTACAGAAAAAGGTTTTGTCTTTGAATTTTTCATCTCACTTCAGTCTTTAAACTCTTGACATGAATGCAATCAAGATTATATTGGGCGGACTGTCTAGCTTTGCTTTGATAGTCAGATTTTACTTTGGTCAGACATTTTTATTCTCTGCAACTCACTACAATTGGAAAGTTTGTGCAACCAAAGCTTTTTATTATGATTCTGTTTCCTAACATTCATTTCTTCATTTTCAAAAGTTGGGGGAAAAAACACATTTCAAATTAAGAAAATATGAAAATGAAAATAAACAACTGAATAATGTAACTTGTATTATCCAACTCGCACTTCGATATCTGTGAGTATGTCAACAAATATGCAATGAAGAAAATGTCCTACCAAAGTAATTTTTTTCATAGCAGGATCTCTATTAATATATCTTTGTATCTAGTTATGTCTGTTTCTCCCTGTTTGAGTTTTACTTGCTCCAATCTCACTGAATTATTCAGCGCCGCCTTCTCGTTCACATCAGTTTTCTCTTCATTTAGTCAAAATTAAGAGGCGCTTTAATGCTTTTGAACTAGATACAATAAACTGTATTGATCCCTGAAGGAAAACGTATTAAATAGTCATTTAAGATTTCTTTGGTTACATGGGTTAGAACAACTGATATGCAGATGTTTCTCTATGTAGTTTTTAAAAGATGTGATTTGTCAGCTCAGCCTTAAAGCAGAGAAACAGATTTCGGAGACAAATTTTATACTGACAAAAAGCCAAAAGGAGAGATACAGTAAGTTATGACAACGGTCAGAGTTTACACATATATATATATATTTGAAAGTCATCATACATGCTGTAAATTGCAGATGATGTCATAACTTTTTTGTGACTGTGTGCCCTTTGCTGCGTTTACAGCAACAGCTGGCTCAGCTGCAGAAGGAAAAGTCAGAGATTCTCAAGAACCTGGCTCTCTACTATTTTACCTTCGTAGATGTCATGGAATTCAAAGTAAGAAAACACACACATATACACAAACATATGCTGTGAAGGATTACATGGTGTTAATTCTTATCCTTTATCAACAGGACCATGTGTGTGAGCTGCTGAACACCATCGACGCCTGCCAGGTCTTCTTTGACATTGTAAGTGAATGAAGTGCAGCACACAAACACGTATTGAAGTGACATTGTTAAGGTGAATATCAAGAAAATGTCTCTTTCCTCTGCTTTCAGACGGTGAACTTTGACCTCACCAAGAACTACCTGGACCTGGTGGTGACATACACTACACTGATGACGATACTGTCTCGCATAGAGGAGAGGAAAGCCATCATAGGACTGTACAACTACGCCCACGAGATGACACATGGAGCCAGGTGACTGAACGCCACAAACAGACGGACGCGATCGAGAAATTCTCTGAACCATCCATGTGTTTAATGGTTTCTATAGTAACAATGGTATTGTGCGTGTGTGTGTTATAGTGACCGGGAGTACCCCAGGCTGGGCCAGATGATCGTGGATTACGAGAACCCCTTGAAGAAGATGATGGAGGAGTTTGTTCCGCATGGAAAGGTGCGAGAACTGTTTTACAGTTCAGTGGTGTATAAACTTTTGTGCTCTTTCCAGATGCCACTGACTCTTTCTTTAAATTGGCGCCTTTTTAAGGGTATACAATGTGTAAAATTTAGGGCTTATATTAAAATGTTATATGTTATGTTTTCAAGGTTAGAAATATGTTTTAATTGATTAGAATTTTCAATGTTATCTCGCATTTCATCTAAACAATCACTCATGTAAATCAAAAATCTCCTTGAAATGATCCTGATCATGATATTTGTTGTCCCCTGGTACAGAGGCCTGAACCTGCCAATAACAGAAATAAATAAATAATAGAGGCAGTAATTATTTTATAAAAATGTAACATAAAACGATATTTATTAAATGCATTCTCTCATTAATGTTTACATAGACTTGCATATTGATTTGAGAGATAAATACGTAAATCTAAGTGAAAATTCATACATTTAAATATCAATAAATTGATTAAATAAATGGAAAAGTAAATAGTTGAATTAAAGTTAAATAAATACATGGACAAATTACAGTACAGATATACTATGTCATTAAAACCTACATTTATTTCAACCTTATTTAACACATTTAATGCCATATTAATTTATTTATTGAGACATTTTTATGTTTTTATGTTTCTTTATGCGTATCTGATTTTGGCAGGTGCAATCCTCCATATCTTGGCATCACAATGAGCAAAAATTAAACAACCATGATCAAAACATGCAGTCAGCATTGGGTCGAATAGATAAAATAAAAACACATGTTGATTGTTGTTGGTATAAAGGATTTCTGGATAAATTGCATTTATAATAACAATCTGGATTTGATGATAAAAGCTTCACAAGTCTAGAAATATTTGGTGACTTGAAAGTGGCAGAAAGGTGCCTGAATATTTTTTTAAACCCTGAAGATTCAATCTTGTTTCTACCGAGGCGCGGTTGCCATAGCACCTGTAGTGCCACTTTTAGATCCGTCAGTCAGAGGAGAAACAATCTCCGTCTCTGTAACTGTGAGCTGAAATATCGACTGACTTCAAGGGAAAATAAAGTACTGTGGGGGAAACTTGTTTATGCAGCTGCTTTTCGTTTGCACAGACTGATGCAATACGGTGATACACGTATCAGAGTGTCAGACAGCTCACTGTACACAGTTAAGATAATTTGACTCATATGTCATTCTCATAACCTTGTAAGACTATGTTAAGAAAAACTTTTGATTTTTGTTCTGCCTGTTCATCCACCCTGCCTTTCTCTTTCTTCTTTCCCCTCCTCCTGGTTTCTCTCTCTTCATCCCTTCTTTCTCCTGCAGTCCCTGTCAGATGCTTTGATCAGTCTTCAGATGGTCTATCCCAGGAGGAATCTGTCCGCTGACCAGTGGAGGAACGCCCAGCTGCTCTCTCTCATCTCTGCTCCCTCCACCATGCTTAATCCTGCACAGTCAGACACTGTTAGTATGACGACGACTGCAGAGAAACGACTGAATTAATATCTGTGATGCTGATTCAAAGGGGAAAGATGTTAAATTGCATTATATCTGTCTTTAGATGCCATGTGAATACCTCTCACTGGACACAATGGAGAAGTGGATTGTTTGTAAGTACTGTAGAAACAGATTCGGATCTTTAATGATCATATCAGGTCCTGTTTATTCAGTCATATATTCCTCTCTCCTCTCTCTCTCCAGTTGGTTTCATCCTGTGCCATTCGGTGCTGAACAGCGATGCAGCAGCTTTGCCTTTGTGGAAGCTGGCTCTGCAGAGCTCCACCTGCCTCTGTCTGTTCAGGGATGAAGTCTTCCACATCCACAAGGCCGCAGAGGACCTGTTTGTGAATATCAGAGGGTGAGAGCATCTCGAGGAGAGGACGTACATGAGCAGACAATCTGTTTTTGTTTGTTTAAGTCATTTGTTTTACATGAAAATCTTAAATATTTATAGGTCAACCAAGAACCTCACATCACCTTAGTTTTTCCTTCAGACTACTGCAAAAGCTACAAAAGCTTTTGATACTTAAACATTTAATACAGCAAGATAATCTTCACAGATGAACACTTCTCTTATTTCTTTTTAAGCATGAATGCAATCACCAGAAGCAAAAAAGCTATCGGTATTTCAGGGAAATAACAAAACATCCGTTGACTTCGAGATAGGGGATCAGAGGTGCAAAAATACCAACACACTTCATGGTTTTAGGACTCATTCCTGTAGCAGTCTGTTCTCAGATAGCAGAAAAACCATATCACAGACATGCATACTCTGTTTTTGCTCTTTTAACTCGTCCTTCCTGCTTGTGTGTTTTCCAGATACAACAAACGCATCAACGACATCAGGGAGTGTAAGGAACAGGCCCTGTCTCATGCGTACGTACTAAATCTGTTCGCTAATCCCCTTTTCGTTTTCCTTTTTGTTCCTGCACACAAAAAACATATTTCACATTTCCTGAATATTTCAGTGCCCACGTTTTCGTCGTATTCATTTATTCCTTTCCTTCTTTCTGCTTCTCAACTTTAACTATCGTTTCAACTCTGCCTGTAGCCTTAAGTTTCTCCTTAAGGGAATCTCAGACAGAAACATCACCTCCGTCTTATCTTTATCCTCATTCAGTTTATTCCTCCTGTTCTTGTTCCTCCCCTCTTTGTCTCCCCGGCTGTCTCAACTCTGCTTTTATCCTCATTACTTATTCTGTCTTCCCCTTTCATCTTCATTCTCATTCTTCTGCCGTCACTGTCATCTGCTTACTTTTGTCCTCCTTGCAGGATCGTCCTGAAAGTGTCAAAATGCAGTTTAATCGTGATGCTGGTTTTGTTTTGATATTCTACTCTGACTTCCTCCGTCTCCCTGCAGAGGCTCCATGCACAGAGAGAGACGCAAGTTTCTGCGATCAGCTCTGAAAGAGTTGGCCACTGTTTTAGCCGATCAGCCTGGACTGTTGGGTCCAAAGGTAAACACACATTACCACCTTAAACAGTGAATTACCACCTTAAGTAACCCTGGAGTCCGTTTTAGGGGAGTTGGATGAGCGATACTGAATAACTATCGTGGATAAGTAATATCTCTTTGTATTATTAGGTCACAAAAACATGACAAACTGAGGTTTTGGCTGCAGTTGAAGCTAATGAATGTTGATGTTGTCCTATATCCATGTAATTTAATTCATTCTGCTCCATTAAATCAGATCTTGTTGAGATTTAAATCAATTTTTACAAGTGGGCAGCATCAGAACATTGTTATAGTAATAGCTACTTAATGTCTCTACATTATCACTCATCTGTCTTCTGCTGGAGCGAGATCTTGTGTGGATGAATGGAAACTATTGTAACATACAGCCGAGTCTTTAAAGATTAGTATACGACCTTAAATAATGCTGCACAAGTTTCACAGTTTCGTAGAACTGACAGATTTTACCCGCTTAAACTCTGTAACTTCCTCAGGCCAGATGGAGACCCTCATTAATGTATAACTGAATATATTCGCTCAGCCTGACTGACTCCATAAACATATTCCATATTTTGTTCAGAGACTGTGCTGCCAACTGCTTTTGGTTATTAATCTTGGGGATTTTTTTGACATTTACGTTTCTTTACTTCTCTCAACATCTCTCTATTTCTGCCTCTTTCTGTCCCGCCAGGCCTTATTCGTGTTCATGGCGTTGTCATTTGCCCGTGACGAGATCATCTGGCTGCTTCGACACGCAGACAACATCCAGAAGAAAAGCACAGACGACTTCATCGACAAGTATGCAAACATACACATCTACACTTTTTGGCTGCTTGTGTTGCTTTACTTCTGGATGTGATCATGTGTTGTGTTGTTGTGCAGACACATAGCAGAGTTGATCTTCTACATGGAGGAGCTCAGAGCTCACGTCAGGAAGTACGGCCCTGTGATGCAGCGATACTACGTCCAGTACCTGTCCGGCTTCGATGCTGTGGTGCTGAATGAACTAGTGCAGGTATGAACACACACATGCACCTCAGATACTTCCTCAAAACAAATACACAGCCCACCGTGTCTTAATCTATATGGCAGAATAGATCTATTTGATTGATACGTATGTGAAGGCAACATTTTAGACTTCAGTTGAAAGACCACGATCAGCTTCTCCACACTTCTTTTGTCTTTTCTAACCAGTTTTCTATCTTGTCTTTGTCTGACAGAACCTGTCGGTGTGTCCAGAGGACGAGTCTATAATAATGTCTTCATTTGTCAACACAATGACCTCTCTCAGTGTCAAACAAGGTAAACCATCACTTCTTGTACTGTCAAAACGTAAAGTCGTGATAACAGGACAAATACGAAGCGGTGTTATAAACTGAGAGTATTCTAATAATACTTGTGATGCAGATAACTGACCTTAGATTCGTCACCAGAAACTTTAATGATAAGTTTTAAAGATGTGTGTGATTTTTATTGATTTGTGGTGTTTTTGTGTTTCAGTGGAGGACGGAGAGGTGTTTGACTTCAGAGGCATGAGACTGGACTGGTTCAGACTGCAGGTGTGAAAACAAATCTAGTCCTTAAAGTCTGTTAAAAAGTTTATCTAAAGCAACGAGGGGGATACTTTAATTTTCTGCTTCTTCCTAAAATCATTTCTACTTTGTAAATTTAGCATGTAAAGGAAAGAATGACACTGCAGGTCAACGATCTCCATCTTCATACTTTTCCCAACTGTTTCCTCTCTGCAGGCGTACACCAGCGTCTCTAAAGCCAGTCTTGGTATCGCCGATCACAAGGAGCTCGGCAAAATGATGAACACCATCATCTTCCACACAAAGATGGTTGACTCTCTGGTGGAGATGCTGGTGGAGACGTCAGACCTGTCGATTTTCTGGTGAGACACAGACAATTAAAAATGTTGCCTTGATGTGAATAACTTCAAGTATATGTACATAAATCATCCTTTTTATGTGTCTCCTTCTGAAGCTTCTACAGCCGTGCGTTTGAAAAGATGTTCCAGCAGTGTTTGGAGCTTCCCTCCCAGAGCCGACACTCCATCTGCTTCCCTCTGCTCTGCACACACTTCATGTCCTGCACACACGAGCTCTGTCCTGAGGAGGTAAATACACATGCGGATACAGTTACGTTATCTTCTACTTACATTCATATTCGTAACATGTCAAACGATTTCCCAAGAACAGTGTTATTGCTGTTAAATGATGTCATGTTGATAACTAATGAGTTTTTTGTACTTTTCTTCGTCCACAGCGTCACCACATAGGGGATCGAAGCCTGTCGTTGTGTAACATGTTTCTGGATGAGATGGCCAAGCAGGCCAGAAACCTGATCACTGACATCTGCACTGAACAATGTACACTTAGCGACCAGGTACGAACACACACAGGCAGCCAATTTAAAGAGCTGCTGTAGTTTGATTCACTATCTCACCAAGATGTGGATGGTGAAGATCGATATCCTTCTTTTATTTCTATGGTTTTACAAATTCTATAGGCAGCTAGTTAGCCTAGCTTAACATAAAAATGGAAACAGGAGGAAACAGTAAGCCTGGCTTCGTCTAATTGTTATCCCTACCTAAGCTCCTTTTTTTCACCTTTTTCCTGGAGGGTTATTTGCTGGACTGTGGCGCTGAGCAGTTGCCAGGCAACCAGCGGACTGTCCAGTGAGTTACTGGTCCCAGCTGAGAAATATTCTGAGAGAGTTATTGATCAGATATGAGAGTGGCATTGATCTTTTCATCTCACTCTCCGCCAGAGAACGTATAAATACATTTCCCAAAAATGTCAAACTATTCCTTTAAGATTACGCACGTCAGGAGCACCACGCTCTGAATGTCTAACATCGGCAGTCTGCGAGAAGATGAAGTTGAGAGTGACAGCAGCTATTAAGTGTCCTCGAGTTTTGAGAGCCTAGAGCCAAATACATCCAAAAGTAATGTGGTAAAGTTTTATTGAACGAACAAACTTCTAAAAACAGAAACGCGTCGGTATTTGTATCCCCGTTGCATTATATTACACGCTGTCACAATAATGTTGTGAGTCTTTGTTGATGCATGTTGTTTAAAGCATCTTAAATTCGTCTCTATAAGTCACTCGGTTCGCGTCCTTCTTTTAATAAAAGCTACTGTTCTAAGAACATCAGCCAGACCATGAATAATCAGTCTTTCACCATCTCTGGTTTATTCCTGCCTGCCTCTTTTATTTTTTTTCTCTGCGCTGTCCGTCACTAATCTTCTACTTTTATGTGTCAGCTGCTTCCTAAGCACTGTGCGAAAACCATCAGCCAGGCCGTGAACAAGAAGAGCAAGAAGGCAACGGGGAAGAAGGGCGAGCCGGAGAGAGAGAAACCAGGAGTGGAGAGCATGAGGAAGAACAGACTACTGGTCACCAAGTGAGTCGAATGAGCAGAAATAGACTAAATTTGAATACTTATCTCCTTCCCCTTTCTGTTTTTGGAGTCTCTTGAGTAATTATTCTTCCGTCCATCATAATTATTAATAATAGTTTTTATTGTTGACTGAATTCCCATTAAAACCTCTGTCTATGTTAATGCGGTAATAATGATTCTCATATAAACAGCTCAGTTTGTTGATGCATCATCGTTTTGTTCGTATTGAATCAAGCTGTTGTTATTTTACGCCCTTCAGTGTTCTTATCACTGTTTCCCACACGTGTCTGGCTTCTGTTTAGGAAGAGGAGGTTTCACATTGTCACTTCTCCTACATTTTTATTATGTTCCACTTTGTCTGTTTGCTGTTTCCTCCTCCGCATGTTGTTGATTAACAACCTGCCCTAGTTTCCCCACACAGGTCATTAAGGGGTTCATCATTTCTTATCGATCCTCTTTTGACCTTGCCGTTTCCTCTTTTCTCCTTCAGTCTGGATAAACTCCACACAGCGTTATCTGAACTCTGCTTCTCCATCAACTACGTTCCCAACCTGGCAGTCTGGGAGCACACATTCACACCGAGAGAGTACCTCACCTCGCACCTGGAGATCCGATTTACCAAGTAAATGCAAACACGCGCAGATAAGACACAAGAGCTCGACGTTGAAGCTTATTTTTGTTTGACCTTGTTTATAGTCCTCTACGTCTTAAGTTAATACATTTTGAGACATTTATCTTTGCAAATATAGCGAAAGCAAAGGTCACAGTTTGTGTTTAAACAGCTTCTAAGATCATGTTGGATGCAAGTGATTGGAAGTAAGACCTTTAAAGGTGGCGTATACTAAAGATTACATAAACAAAACTGAGGAGATTGTTTATTTTTGTGAGAATGATGCAGACTGTTTCCTCAGCGGGTTGTTGGTATCTCCTATTATATGAGATTGTGACATTTTGAATATTATTTCACTGAATCTACCTCCATCTGTCTCTAGGTCCATAGTGGGGATGACCATGTACAACCAGGCTACTCAGGAGATAGCCAAGCCCAGTGAGCTGCTGACCAGCGTCAGAGCCTACATGACGGTGCTCCAGTCCATAGAGAACTACGTCACCATCGACATCACCCGAGTCTTCAACAACGTCCTCCTGCAGCAGACGCAGCACCTGGACAGTCACGGGGAGCCCACCATCACCAGTCTGTACACAAACTGGTACGTCTGCTGGAGTCCTGTGAGCGAAAGAATATACAGTAATCCAAAGTACAGCGGCGGCAAAAGTACTGAAGTAGAAGTTCAAAGAGTCTCGTAATAGTAGAAGTACTGATTCAACTTCTTTAATCAAGTAAAAGTCAGAAAATACAGGTACAGTGCAAGTTCTTAAAAAGTATAAATATCAGACGGTAGGGAGGAGAGGAAGTGTAATTTCCACATGGGATTATGAGTTTTATTTGCACAGGCTGTGGCAGTATAAAGGTATTATTGTAATCTGATACTGTAAACAGCGTGTCCTTGGAGCCTGTGTCCACAGATTAAACCACTTTTATTAAAACACCAATAAAAATTCTCTTAGTAGTTTGGTGCCGTACAGACAGACAGAATGTTTTATTGTTGCAGGAAATACTGTCGCAGCACAAACAACGAACCGACCAGACTTTGCTTGTTTTATCACATTGCTGTTATTGCATTTTTATTAAACACATCATTATTAAAAACCAAACATGAAAACAAAAACAATCAAAATTGGTTGAGCAGCAGCTCATTCAGCTTACAGCTCTGCTGATGGGATTCGCTGTTAGCAGAAGAAATCCCTACAGAAGGATTAGAATCCCATTTAGCAACATAATTACACATTTATTCATGAAAGTCACACGTGGTTTAACATTTCAGAAAAGGTGATACTGCTAACAGAAGGGAGGGAGTCAATAAATGTAACCGCTACTGATGAAGTGTTTTGTTTGTGCGTGTGCAGGTACCTGGAGACGTTGCTCCGTCAGGTCAGCAACGGACACATCGCCTACTTCCCCGCCATGAAGGCCTTCGTCAACCTGCCCACAGAGAACGAGCTGACTTTCAACGCCGAGGAATACTCCGACATCTCTGGTACACAAACACATACAAACACACAAGCTGTGTTTTGGAGTATAGCTGGTGAATATTGTGCAGAAATGGACTTGAATTGTAATTTTATGACGACGTGTGTGTGTTTGTTTGCAGAGATGCGTTCACTGTCGGAGCTGTTGGGTCCGTACGGGATGAAGTTCCTCAGTGAGAGTCTGATGTGGCACATCTCATCACAGGTCGCTGAGCTGAAGGTATAAATACACAACTACTTTCCAGTGGCAGTATTGAGCTCATTAATTTGGGTCAAAGTCATTACTTGTATAATAAAAGTACAGTATTTCCCGAGTAGTGTAGAGAGAGTACAAGTAGAAAGAAGCATGACAAGATCTTATTTTTCTGATCTGGTTCCAAGACGGTTTTAACTCGATTTTTCATAAGGAGTGTATCAAAATGTAGGACATTAATATGCTAGAATATACAGATATGATCGAAATTAAGGATAATTCTGCTGCATAAACGAGAAGTCACACTTTGATCGAATGCTCACTGTCTCTCCGTTTGTCTCCGTGTAGAAACTGGTGGTAGAAAACATGGAGGTGTTGACCCAGATGAGGACGAGCTTTGACAAACCAGAGCACATGGCCGCCCTCTTCAAGAAACTCACCTGTAAATCACACACCTGTACACTTACACGTGCATCTGTGTGTATCATTACACACAGCCGCTAAACTCTTGATGCCAAATATCCTCTTTATACACACGTTAGGGAGATCTTTGTGTGTTTGATAGCTGACATTTAACTACATTCATACAAAGAAGTCTTTAGTTGTTTTCTTAAAGAATTTTCAACACATTATGTAAATGTTTATTAACATTAAAAGTCGGTAAGCAGCATGTAAAAGTTGATACAGACTCTACAAAGTAAAACATATCCTTGCTAATAAAAGTGCAAACTTCTGATTGAGTATTGATTGATTATGAACTGCAGGTCAATGATTAACCATCTGTTCTTCCTGTTTTGTGTGTGTGTAGCTGTGGACAGCGTGTTGAAGAGGATGACCATCATTGGAGTCATCTTGTCTTTCCGCTCGCTGGCTCAGGAGGCTCTGAGAGATGTAAGACACACACAACAACACTGTTGTTGGAGAGTGAACTGTGGAAATTAGCGTGACTAACAGCCGTTTATAGAATATATGAACTTTAATGCTTCAAATGCATTTTAAATTGTTTGTTCTCTCCTGCCAAGAAGTCTGTGTTATTTAACTTAACGAAAAAAAGAGACGTTTTGTACAGAAATGTTCTTGTAGGAATGCCATGTCAACTCCTTTTTAGTGGATTTAATGAGCTGCCAAAGTATATGGAGTAAGATACAGCAGACTGCAGTTTTAGCTGCTTTTTACCGTCAAATAATTTACATAAATATGTACTTTAATTATTCATAAGATCTCTGCAGGAACATTTCATGATCGGTTGATGGATTTAATAGAAGTTTAACTGTTGAAATCATCCGTAAAAATCAATATATTACTAACCAGGCAGAAGTATGAGGGTTCGCTTCAACCAACACGAATATAAAAAGCACCATAAATGTCTTATTTTTTTAATATGTTCAATTTATGTCCTGCTGTGCACTGATACTGGACTGTCTGTGTCTCAATCTCTCCAGGTTTTATCCTGTCACATTCCTTTCCTGGTCAGTTCTGTGGAGGACTTCAAGGACCACATTCCCAGGGAGACAGACATGAAGGTAAAACACAATCACAGACTTCTACACCTGATGGAAGTGTTACATTATGTCCTCCTGCCTCGTGATCGTATATGAATTTGTCTGTTTCCAGGTGGCCATGAATGTCTACGAGCTGTCGTCAGCAGCAGGTCTACCCTGTGAGATCGACCCGGCTCTCGTCGTTGCTCTGTCCTCGCAAAAAAGTGGTAAGACGCAAAGATCTTTCAGCTCTTGATGTAAATCTAACTGCAGTTTAACACGTTGGAATCATCTCTTCATAATCACTGTAGTCACTTTTATGTGAAAGTCAAGACTGCTCTCTTCACATGTCAGAGCTGTGACATACAGTCCAGTTCAGTGCAGAACAAATCTGAATTAAATCAGTTTTGATTCACGTAGAGGCAGCAGCACAAGGTTAAACGTGCCCGCAGAGAGATTCAATGCACATCGTGTTCTGCTGTCAAGCTCACAGTTGTCAAACACTGTGAGAGGCGTCGAGGAGCTTCCTCAAATATAAAGGCTATTTTTCCCTCTTACTATAATAAAACTGACAAAAGTCTCTGCTGGTGTATTCAGTATTCGTTTGTGTAACGTCCTGTACTAAGCACTTAATTCTTGTGTACTGGATGATATAAAAAAACAGGCTGTGAGAAAACACAACGCACTTTTCTTCCTCGTTATCGTAACTAAAGGGAGCATAAATGTAACGTCACCATTTGTCTGATTAAACAAAACGACAACAATGTAATGTAAATCCATCTCTGAAACTGTCTGTGCAGAGAACATCAGCCCAGAGGAGGAGTACAAGATCGCCTGTCTGCTGATGGTGTTTGTGGCCGTTTCCTTGCCAACGCTGGCGAGCAACGTGATGTCACAGTACAGCCCCGCCATCGAAGGTAAGACGCCGCGATGTTCTGCTATTTACAGATTATTTACCAGAGCTGATAAACTGAAGTTGCTCAGGAGTTAAACTCATCGCTTCTTTCCGATCTCTGACAAGTTGCACATTCTAAAACCACACGGAAGCTACAAACAGATACTTTTTTAATATCTTTAACTTCAGTCGCCGCCTGAATGATGTAGACAGCGACAAACAAACCAGCAGCACTCAACTTCAACACGCGTTATTGCATCATGCTGTATAATATATTTTGACATTGCATCCAAAAGCCAGATGTTAGCAGGTGTAGGTGAGTCTTCTGGCCAGTGTGAAAGAGATGTAGCCCTCTAAAACCCAAGCTGTTGCCCAGCGTTTGTTGCTCCTGTCGCATTAACACGCACTGGTGACTCATTTTTCAGAGCTATGTATATAAATCCTGCTCCTCTACAGAGAACTCAAAACTGTCTTTTGTGCAGCATGACAGAAGCTATAAAGCCAAAAATGTATTTGATAATTGTTACTAACAATGGAACAAAATGAAATCCTACATGCTGTACAAACTGAAATATTTACAATTTATTTTAGAAACTTGCTTGTCTCCTATTCTGAGCAGCTGCCCTCATCTGTTGCTGCTCGTCCAGACTTGTTTACGGGACTTCCTGAGGGTTAAATTTCAACCTGCTGACTACTTCATGCTGTGGATCAGATCAAACACGTTTAAACTACTTTAAGTCTGTGCTGCAAGTGGTTAAGTCCAATTCTGCCTTAATTATTCCCCCCGTTTTTACCTGTTATAACTCCTTTATGTAACTAATGGAAATAACAATCCAGATGTTGCCATGTGAAACAGTTCAGAGGCTGCGAGCGAGCAGTGCAGGAAGAAACACCAGGAAACATAATTTACTGCATCAGTGACACGAGAGCGTTCTGCATGCAAATGATCTCGACCTCGCGCCCTCGGATTGATTCATTTGTGTGCGCCGGAGCCATATCATCGTCTTTATTATGAACACTTTTTAAATGCTCGTTCCATTTTTAAAGGTCAGTTTACTCAGCGTGAACTGTTTAACTTTATTTGTTGAAATGTATTTCAGTAAAAAAAAAAAAAAACATTCATTCAGTTAGATAAAGCTGATATTCAGTCCAATAGAGACACGCTCGTCGGTATCAAAGAGATTTGTCACTCAAGGATGAATTATAGAGACGTTTTCCTCCTAACAACCTTGAAATGAAAGGCGCCATTGTTATTAACGGACATTTGAAAAGCGTAATGAGTTGTAATGGGCTCCCCCATTGTTAGTATGCAGGCTGCACATTGGCCAGCAATTGGTTTTCCGACAGCACATCTCAATACGAGGCGGCACTGAGTCACGCCGACCATTTTGTGAACTTAAAATTCAAGCGCATGTTTAATTCTCACACACACACACAATGTCTGCATGAAATACTAAAATGAAATTCAGGTTTTGTATTCTGCATAATTTCTCTGCCGTGAGAGTCTTAAACAACCTCAGGTGTCGGGAATTAAAGCAGCTAATTGGTCTTCAATTACAGATGACGTCTTCATCGTTCTATCTGACTAGTAATGTGTCTTTGCTGCCCCCTACAGGCCACTGCAACAACATCCACTGTCTGGCCAAAGCCATCAACCAGATCGCTGCTGCTCTCTTCACCATCCACAAGGGGAGCATAGAAGACCGCCTGAAGGAGTTCCTGGCTGTAAGATGAAAAGATTTCTCTCTGCAACATTTTGTCATTGACATATGATTAGAGTCGTACCTCTGCTGGACATCGGTCTGTCATGTTTCCCTCCGTCGGGACAGAACTTAACTAAAAGATAAAAGTCTTGAAGGTCGGCTCAGGTGAACAGGTGGCTGCTTTGCGAGTTTATGGGGGAGATAACAACTCAAAACCCCAGTTAGAGCCCAGATCTCCCCTCATGTGTCATCATAGCAGCTGATTAAGACATCACGCATGGATCAGAGAAGACAAAGCAATTTATTTGATACAAAAAAGGAACTTTCATCTGCATTAAACTGTCATGTTGCTATGATTAGTTTGCAGTCGTGTCACATCCTCTTCAACAGATTTGCATAAATGTAGGTGACCGAGACACAGACTGATTCACGTTTAGTTTTGCTGAAATGAAATGTGAGACATGTGAAACAAATGAAAGAAGTTGTTCTTCACTAACACGTTGTTCTCTCCGTGTCTTTCTGCGTAGCTGGCCTCATCCAGTCTGCTGAAGATCGGCCAGGAGACGGACAAGATGACGACGCGTAACAGAGAATCTGTCTACCTGCTGCTGGATATGGTGAGAGAGAATAAACGAAGGCAAATTCACAGCAGAAGTTTGGTTCATGTGGGGCCGACTGAGGGGAAAAAATGAGGTTTTTCTGTTGTTTTTTAGCTCTGGGCCATAAATCACAACTATAACCACAAACGTAGCGAAAAATACGAGTTGTATGATGATAGAAACACAGACTCACTCAGAATCCATCTGGTCCTTCAAACAGCCTGATTTGGGGACATTTTTCTACAAAGTAATGTAGCAGGAGTGTTATAATCTATGTTTCTGACTGTAGCCGACCTAATTTATGACATTTACAGAAACACTTTTTCTCAGCTGGAGGCCTGTGGGCCAAACGCTGCCCTTTAACAACCTCACTCCCGCCCTTTAAACATCTCGTTAGAAGGCTTATTGGCCCGTTCATTAATTATATCTGTTGAGAAGCACAAAAATGTTCTTGTTTCATTATATTTCATTTTACGCTCTTTGGTGCTGATGGGTCTCTGAAGTTTGTTTCGTCTTTACTGATGTCGTCTTCGAGGATCACCAGCTAAACTGATGTTGACTCGTACAGAAATATGAATACAGTTTGTCTTGAAACGTTGACAGCTTGTCGACAGTGTTGGATTCTCCTAACTACTCTTCTCTTTGGAGGATTTCTCTTCTTGGGGTTTGTGTGTTTTCCTGTGCAGCACTAACAGCTCATCTATATCCATTTTCCTCAGCTGTTGACACAGCTGGAGTGCCTCCGTTTACAGAACATCAGCGTGGATGCTCACATCGTTATCATCATTGTGATTGTTACAGTGATTGTTGTTGCTGTAAATATATAACCGTCTGTGTTGTCTGCTGTGTTTCAGATCGTGCAGGAGTCGCCCTTCCTCACCATGGACCTGCTGGAGTCCTGCTTCCCCTACGTCCTGCTGCGAAACGCCTACCACGCTGTCTACAAACAGAGCATCAGCGCTAACGCATAGACGCACAGCGACGGCCTACAATACTGTCTACACAGACGCATACACACTATCAAACACACACTAACGGCAAACACTAAAACACAAACTAAACACACTAAACTATGCCTACAAAAACATCAGCGTGTGACAACCGACACACTGATTTAAACAATTCTACTCGCAGAAACGCAGAACAAATACAACAAAATGCCAAAAGAACATGAAAAACACAGAAAATAAAACACTGAAATTAGACAAATATGACACAAACACACACACTAGCTGGATGAAGTTGGGGGATCAGTGTCTTTATTTTAATCATTGTACTTTTCCATGATGTTGCCAGGGACCGTAACCATAGCAACACATAATATACCATATGTTTGGTTGGTATAAAAGAACAAAAATATAAATATATAGTATATATATAGTTGACACTAAAATATTATTTTCTTTTGTTGTTTTTTCTTTTGATGTTTTTTTTTCCGATGAAAGATTTGAGATTTTTTTTTTTAGCTGCCAGCTGACGACTTCTTCTACGTGGTGATGGATTTTGGATGCTTACTTTTTTGGGGGGAATGCAAATGGTTCTGATGATGTGATGTGGGTTTAATTTTTTATTTTATTTACTTATCGGAGGAGGGTGGGTCGGGGTTGAGGATTTTCCTGTTGATAATGAAAGACATGTTGCTTGTTAATGTAAGTTTACACTCATGAAAACACACACTGACAGACATCCTGAGCAGAGAAATAACACGACATGCACACTAATATCCAGACATTTCATAGTAAAAGAAACACAAACAAACAAACACACATTTGTATAACATGGTGATGTTTTCTTTCTTTTTTTCAAGCTAGTCGTAACATGAACTTTTTGTGGGTAAAGATATAATATCTGTATTCTACTTTGATGTGAACTGAACTCGTCTGTTTTTAATGTTTATGTTTTGTTATTTTTATGATGATGACGACAATGATGATGATGATGACGATTTGCCAAATGTGTTGACACTAAAAACATTATGTATCAGGGCGTGGAAGTGGAAGTGGAGTGTTTGGGTTATTAATGGGTGAAATGCCATTTTTTTTTTTTTGTTGTTTGGACGGTTTGGACCACAATAATCCGCCTGACTCTCTGCGGCAGCTCGGTTAACAGAAGAACTTTTACAGTGGGAACAAATGTTATAAAAAGAGAAAAGTACTGCAGTGGTTCTGCGGTGTCGGCTTGGAGCTGCCAGAATTATTCCTCACAGCTGTTGAGTTAAAGGTCCAGTAGGTGCTACTATTTCTCCTCTAACGGTTCCAAGTAGAAATGAAACAAAGCCAGTGCAACATATAATTTATATGGCTCTTCTCTGTGTTTTGATTTTTACAGTGGAAGTCTTGCAGTGCTGGCAAGGCCTCTACTGGAGCAGCTGGGGGAATAGTACCTTGCTCAAAGGCACCCTGACAGCAGCTGTCGAGGTTCCACGCCATCTACATGCTTGTGGTTAGACACGCAGATCAGACACAACTTTTAAAACCACATGTATCATGTTGCTTTATTCTGCTGCTGGCATTCATACGGATACTTGATGTGCACCAGCCGCCCGGAGACCCCACGGCAATTGCACCCTCTAACGACAGGCCTTCAAATTCCCAGATCAAGCAAGACACGGGAGCTCTGAGGTGGCGAACAAGCAGCCCACTTTGGCGAGTGTACACACAGTTGAACAGTCTGCAGTGCAGCGTTCTGGCACATATTAACAAAAAGGACAGAAAGCGGCACAGACGCCATTAAACCTTATATGTTACAGCACTTTTGTACTGGGAAAGTTGTCTAAATATTCCAGTTTACACCCAGGAATTCTGATTTTTGAGTGGCGTTCCATTGCAGTTTCTCGAGTTGAAGGTTGGACATGTGTCGAGCAGGATTTGTCTTGTTCCGTAGACGTCCTGAGCAGTTATAGGTAACATTGTCCTGGATCTCGGGGAGGTTGGTTTCCACATGAATGCCAGAAGCAAAAAAACATCGCTTTGTAACCGGTTAATAAATATTCTTCTCTTCCTAACTCGGTGGTTCTAACGTTGTGGCTGATCGGGTCTAAATGTGTTCGGACTTTTAACTCTCGATAGGAGCGTTTTAAAGTAAATTTAACCAATTCCTCCGCAGAGAATAATTAAAATCCTTAATCGATCTCAAACCTGTGAAAGTCTACAGAAACCTGGAGTTGCAATAAGACGAATAAAATGCATATATACACTCTGTTGGTGACGTTTTTCACTGGATTTATAGACTTCAGTGCTTAAATGAGGCAGTTACACTTTCGGGATGGTTGCACGAGACCTTTGTACGGCAGACGGACGACTTTTACAAAGTGCAGTCTGGTTTATTTTGTATTTTTTCCTCGATCACAGCATGGCGAGGGCTCCATACTGAGACACACACCTCTCCCTCTATGCCGGCCCTCTGCTATTCTACCTTTAGACTGTTTTTGGAGGCAAAGTGAGGTGATATTTTACAGTATGTAGCAGGAAAACAGTAAAATCTAGTAAAACGACGTGTCTGCACTTTACAGTAGATCCACATGTCTTATTCTGGTGTGTTTTTTAGTTGGTAGTTTGAATTCTAAGCATGTGAGGACGGATTCCACCGACACATTCTGCCATTTTGATGTGGAATGGTTGCTGTTTTTTCTTTCTAACCTCCTTTTTATTTTATTTTTTTTGTGTCTCTCTCTGATTCCACCGTGTAACTTAATGACATGAATTAAAAAAATAAACTTTAGGGCTGTGTCAGACCTGAGCTGTGAGTGTGTGCCGCTGGTTCGGCTGAGACATGGAAAAAAAACGGTAAGTGGTGACGCGTTGTTTCAACAGACCAGAAACATATCAGGTGAATACTTTTGGATTATTTCAGAATCAAACACTTTAAATACTTCCACAAATACTCTTTTCTTTTAGTTCTCAAATTAAATGCATGATTGCTTTTTAATCGAGGCAACATGGAAGACTTTTGCTCCTGTAATGTGAGAGGAGCTCTGGAAATGTTCATCTTTTATCTTCAGCTAAAATAAAGACGAATAAAAACTCCATCACTACAAAATAAAAGATATTTATGAGTGAAGTCACTGACAGGCAGAAAGTAGCAACTTACTTGTAGGAAATATTTAGCATAGTCTCAAAAAAAAAACTGTTTCCTATGTTTAGAATTGCCTTTTAAAAAAATGCATAATCAAAAAATGTGGTAAAGCAATGCTTGATTATTTATAATCTTATAATACATTTATCAAAAGTGCCCCGAAGATCTTATTGTAATCCAAAGGATTTTTATTTTATATTTTGTTATTTTCAGAACTCAATCACACTTGTGGGCTTACTAAAACCCTCCAGGTATTCTACTTAATACCTCACCACTACATTTTAGAGGCAAATATTGTAATTTGTCCTCCATAAATTATCTATATTAATACATTTATCATACAGCATCATCAGTACTTAAATTTCAGATCTAAATAAAAAGAAAGGAAATTAGAATTATTGTCCAAACAGCATATAAAGTAGTTAAAATTAGCTCCACTTTAAACAGCTCTGATAATAAAGTACATTTGTCAATATATCAATAATTATAATGACATGATAATATAACACTGACGGCCCATTCTGACAAATTAATACTTCAGATACTTTGAGTATAATTTGCTGATAATTTCCTACGAGAGTTAAGTTTTGAATGCTGGACTTCACTGAGTGTTATCATTACTTTTACCAATAATCAATGATAAAACACTTATTTCAGTTCTGCCTGTAGAACGAAGGTTGTGTCAACATTTACTCTGCACTTAAGGAAACTACTCCAAAACAAATATATAAAGAGTGATGTGTACAAAGCAAATATTTGCTCTTGTTGGTTTTAATGAGAAATCAATCTCACTCACTGCAGAGACGAGTGGCTGTAAGAACTAGACCCCCAATAACTCATACAGACGTACCTCACATGGAGTTTTTGAACATTTAAAGATAAAAACAAAGTATATTCCTCAACAACACCCGGTGCAGTCAGCTGGACGTGTATAAACACAGCATCAACTATTTATTTCATGTCAGGTTTTGCAACAAAATTAGTCCCAATGTCTTGGCATCTGACAGAGAATTACAAAAAACCTTGTAAAAACATGATTTCTGATCCTTCACATCTGCAGCAGTTGTTGTAAGACGAGGTATTTAAATCCAGTCCTGCTGTTTCCTACAGAGGCCACCAGGGGGCGCTGCAGGAAAACTAAAACCACAATGATGACATGAGGGAGAGGGGCGTGTAAATCAAGTTGGACATTAAAATAGTATACATTCTTATATTTCCAGGGTCTATTCTGTATGAAATCAATCAATTATAGATGTTACTGATATTATAAGTCACAAGAAAACAAACAAATTAACAGAAGAAGACAAAATCCAACATGAATCCTGTTTATCTGTTGATCCATCATGAAATAATCAGATGTAACAAGTCCAGTTTATTTTAAAAAATGAGTTAAAACCTGTGTTGTCTCGACTGTAAACTCACATTTCACTTTGCAGGTTACATTTAATTGTTAAAGCTGAACAAACTGCTCAAAAATACCTTTTTGACATGAAACCACAGGTGTGACTAATAACAAAAATGTTGACCAAACAATCCACATGAGTGCAGCCTTCATTAATATTATTAATAACACTGTAATTTTGCTATTTATCAAAATGTCTGCTTTGAAAAAAAAAAAAAAAAAACACTTTGAAAAAGAGCTAACAGTTAGCTTAGCGTAGCAGTTACTGTTTTTTGCTTTGTAAGGCTACAGGTGTATTTTACAGGTGTTGTGTCACCCACCTGCAAATTGTTGATCACACGGAGGATATTTTACAAACCAGAGGGAAACAAACAACCCAGAAGATTATCTCTTTAATAAGGATATTTGCCGAGCAGGTAATGTGGTGCTTCTGGAGGTTAACCGTCAACGTAAGCTAACGGTCGTGTTTAGCTAGCAATCATGAAATACGTATGCTACAAATGCTAATAGACTTTCTAACAGTCAAAATGTTTTGTATGTTTTTAATCTGGTAATGAGTGAACGGACACGCAATGGTGATAAAGAAGTAGCTTTATCTACCATGAATTTATTAGCTTAATCTGTTAGCTACCTAGTTAACTAGCAGGTGTAGTTGGCTAACCCTTGCCCCTGTAGCGTTAGCCTAGTTAGCTCTCTTGGCTACACTGTAGTAGCTAGCAGACCAGCAATTACTTTTAACTTATTTTGAATCCTCTAGAAATATTTATTTTGTGTGAATCCTTTTTTGCACATGTATGCAGTTAATCAGAATCAGAATATTATTCTTATATAAGCTTTTCTAACCAAAAGTGTTAAAGTTTTGTTTGTGTGCCACTTGTTGGATTGTTGTCAGTTTGCTGCGTTGGTTAAAGGGAAAATCATACTTCCAACTTATTTATGAACTAAAGGGCGATGAAATGTTGTTGTTGAGGTGAATGTGTTCACAGGCCAGTTCATTAAGAGTAAAACTTTTGACACTAATTGAATGTTAACTGCTGTCTTAATGATCTGAGGTCATCTCTCTCCCGCTCATCAGTGTCTTGTCATGTTGGTGAGACGGCCAAGATGGACGCCAGAGTCTGTCGGATTGTCCAGAACGTCAGTGATGCATCGGCCTCTTCTTCTTCTCCTTCTTCTTCTGCGCTGAGATCTGTCTCTCCTGCGTCATTCTTCTTCCTGAGGGTTGGTCTCCTCCTCTTCCTCCTCAGGTACAGGAGTTTTTAGGTCACCTACACACACACACACACACACACACAGACCTCACTACTTAATATAGGCAAGAAAAATGGCATCAGAATTGTATTATTAACAATATTAACAAGGTAATAATACAAAATATAAACAAGTTGTACTCAGAGGAAAAAGGGAACCCAGAACACTGTCTGAAGGTAGAAAGGTGGCAGGGTCCGCCACATACAAACAAAGTAAAACAGTATGAAACTCTGTCGTCCTTGAAGTTCAGTTTATTCAGACATGAAAACAAAGAGTTTGTTTCAGTTGACGTCCGAACACCTGCTGCTAAAATCCTTACAAATGTTCTAGTCTTTGCAAGTACACTTTTGAATAAAATGTAATCTGATTCCTCACCTTCCAACCCACCTGTACACCATCACCACAACCATCAGATGTTGAAAAAAACTCTTCCACTCCTGATACAATTCTCTCTCCTTTCCATATGCTGATATCAATTTAAATACATTTCTAATAAACAAATCAACCCTTAGAAAACAAGATGCACTTTATCCAAATCTTTGGTCACAACATGTAAACAAACACAGCAAAACTAAGGAACTGTCGTCCATGGAAGGTTGAACAGTCGTTTTATTGTTTCCAACTGCACGTCAGACTCGGCATCAACAGGAAATACCTGCTAAATCTTCATAGAGGAGCAGGAAACTCAATTCAGCTGCTCTCGAATGCCAGAAATGAATCACTTTAAAATGATTTACTCCGAGACACAGATGTGAAAAACAAACAAACACCTGGATGATGATGTTTAGAGGGTCGAAGTCCCATTTGTTTCTTTCCCTTTCCTTCTTCTTGCAGCTCCTCCATCCCATCTGTGGCCATTTAGCCTCTCAGGGGCCCCAAAAAACACCGGGACACTCATTCACAAACACAGAGACGTTTCCAGCTGTTAACGCGGTGACGGGGGGACGCTGATCTTCAAACAGCGGGGTCACACAGATGTGAGGGAAGGCAGCCATGTGATGCTATTTATTTCTGCGTTAGTGGTGCAGAAAAACGAATCACGGCGTCCTTTCTAAAACCTTTTTCCTTCCCGTTAATCTGCTACTCTCACTGTTGTAATCTCTTAATGGTTTACTCAACGCTCCGTTGCATCCCCGCAGGGTTTATTATCATTTTTCAGGTAACTATCAGACAAACCAAAACATGTTTTATGCCGTCAGAATATCACGATGGATAAAGAAACACTCACACGTTCTGTAAATGTTTGAATATAATGCATCTTTATTCACAGCCGTTTCTACACAAGCACCAACATCACCTACAGTAATTTAATCCAGCCTGATTTGAGTAACTAAAATCACGTATGTGCACGTTTTTCTGTGTGTGTGAAGGAGACGGAGATGAAAACATACAGTATTTAATGTGCAGCACGGGGAGTGAAGCCGAAGTGTGTTAATGGGGGGTCGGATGAACAGCAGTGAGGAAGAAGGAAAAAAAGTTGTTTATTATGGAGAAGAAAAAAGGGGTGAGAGCGAGGCGAAGGTGGCTATCGGGAGACGGAGTCGGGACTGGACGCTTCCTTTTTGTGGTCGCATGACAAATCTGAGAAAGATGGAGAGAGAGAGGAAGTGGAGGATGATCGATGAAAGCCACAAGAGAAAAAGAAAGATAAGAGAGGGAGAAGAGTTAGTGCTGTTAGAACAGAGCGTTAAAATGGAAACACAGTGAGTTATTAGTAACAGAGTGAGTGAAGTGTTGGTTATTCAGGGAGTTTAATTTGTTGTTGTCAACATTTTTGGTAAGGAGGGACTCAGACTCCTTGTGTTATTGATTTGGAGCTTCTGTTTCTATCTAACTAAGTTTTAATATTCACTCTCAGTCAGTACGTTTACATGCACAGCTTAGTCGGATTACAGCCATAGTTCGACTGTGCTACTCAATCAGCTCTTTTCTGCCGGTGAGAAAATCGGATTATTGGCCGGAGCATGTCATACCCGGTACGATAGGTGGCGCTGTACTGCCTCGGCATTCGAGAAAGATGGCGTACGAAGAGTGAGACGAAGCTACATCTTTGTACATTTTGTATATAGTATACATGATAATTACACAAACTAGATGTACAATGGCGCTCTTGCTTGCGGTGATTTCGGAGCAAAGACGCCGCCGCCGCCGTCGCCGCCGCCGTCGCCGTCGCCGTCGCCGTCGCCGTCCTTCTACTTCCGGCTCACGGCCCCGGGAAAAAACCTCGAGCCTGTGCAGAACGCAAAATCCAATCCGATCTGATGGAACGTATACATGCACGAGTAACGCGACTATCAACTGAATAATCTAGGTGTTTTAATCCGACTATGGGAAATCCGATCATAGTCGGACTAACCCAGTAATTTGTTTTTCTCGAGTGTCATGTAAACGCACTGTGTGCTTTTATCTCTTCAGCTGCTAGATGCTCAGAAGTTTGTATGTGTTTTGGTTCTCGGCCGGCCAGACGACAAGGAACAAGGAGTTTTTGTTTCTAGCTTTTTACGATGTGTAAATATCTTTGCTAGCGTGTGCTGCCGGTGCATGTATTTGTTTTGGATGCTCTGGAAACAGCAGGATGTGTGATCTGTGCCCGAGCACAGGCGTAAATATGAACTATATAATGATCCTGTTTGCTGTTACACCTCATTTATAATCAACAGAGAATCACAAGACTGTTTCTTAAACACTTTAAAAGTTCCCCGAAGTCGCTTCAACTCTAGTACAGCTGTGGCTCAGGGGCAGAGCCAGTCTTGTTATGTAGAGGGTCGCTGGTTCGATTCCTCTGGTCTGCATGTTGAGGAGGCCTTGGGCAAAGATACTGAACCCATAACTGCTCCTGATCACAGCCAATGTATGAATTACTGTAAGTCTGTTTAGACAGTAGCATCTGCTAAATGCCCTAAATGTAAATATGATTAATTAAGTTGATTCACAGAAAATGTATTTTGGTAATTTTTCTGCAAAAACATTTTGTGGGCTCTGCTAAAAACATGACGATGTGCTGTTTTACCTTCATTGTATTAATTATTTAATGATTTTGATGTTCAGTTCAATGAAACAAACATCACAAAGTTGTTTTAGTATCAGTTATATAAAGGATCTGATTTCTTTTTATCCAGGTGTCAGGTTTGTTCATCGGAGCTTGTTCACAGCCGCCTGCAGGCGTCGACACGAGCAGCTCAGGTGTGACAAACAGCTGAGAGACTGAAAAATCTCCGCTGCAAGAATTTTACTTTAACCCTGATTTGGAAGCTACAGACGATTCTTGTCATCTCACATCTGACTCTGTATCCGTGTAATTCTCTGAGCAACTTTAAATGTTAATTATGATCAAGAATAACTGTTTATTTGGAGATGTAGTTGAGCAAAATGATACGATAGTTGTCGTTATCAGTCAGTATAATTTGGTCAGTGCCTTCGATGTGTGTAAAGTCAACAGTACAGTCCAAATAACTGTGAATATTAAATGTTTGTAGAATGTTTTTTAGGCTTCAAACTGGCACGACAGTTGTTTAAACTCTCTAAATACTCACGAAACATAATATTATTTCCGTACGTATCGTCTTCACTCACAGCACACAACATTGATGTATTTTGGAGTGTACTGCTGAGCGAAGTGTGTACGTTTCTCCGTCTAAAAAAAACACTTTACCCCCTGAACTGTTGCTCTCTGCGACTGCTCTCTCCTGATTGGCTAGCAGCAGACCCGCCTCATTCCCATTGGCCTCCTCTGGCCCGTTATGATTACCCCACAGGGTAGCGGCGGCGTACAGCTGTGCTGTGACCGGGCTCAGCTCCTCGCCGTCGGTCTCACTTAGCCCCGCCCCCAGGAGGTGTTGCTCCACCCCCAGCTGAAGCTCTGAGGAGAGAAGAGCGCCTCGAGTGGAGAGATGCTGCAGCTACAGACAATCGATCGAGCGGAAGAAGCCCAAAATAAAAGAACTGAAATTAATTACCAACTTAAATTACAAACTGAACTGAAAGATAGAAGACAGAAAACAGTTCAGTAGCTTCGCTGACATCTTGTATAAAACATAAATATCCTGTTTGTGGCTTTAGAGGAAGACGCCAGAGAAATGTGTCTCACTTTTAGAAGTTTAGACGTCTGTTTAAGAGGGAAGGTTGTTGATTTATGATACAAAATCTTCTGCTGTCAAACTCCAGTTTCAATTACACCAAACAGGCCCACAGTTTAAGTACCAATGTGAGTTTTTAAGATTTTTCCTGCAGAGCTGTTACGATTCTATAAACCCCGACTTGTTCTTCTCGGGTCGGTGTTGAATCCAGTTTGATTTGTCGATGTCCGACGCTCAATCACGAGCTCGATCGTGAGCCAGCAGACTAAATATTAACGTAAATGCTGCCAAAGTCTGCTTAAAAATAAGATTAAAGATCCATTTCACCGTCAACATGAAGAACTTATTATAAAACCACGGTATGAAAAAACACTGAGATGATTTGATAAAATGCTTCTTTCTGATCCTGCAGTATGTAAATGTACAGTCTGGTGCATAGGCAGTTACTCCTGAAGCTATTAGCTAACTGGCCTACACACACACACACACACACACACACACTCAAGTGGGATCAATAAAAAGAAAAGCTTTTACTGTCTTCACTTCCAGGAACCAGCTCGGTGCTGCACTCTCTGGTGGAGCTGCACACACACTTATCAGCACAGTGTTTTTCTTCCTGGAGGTTTTCCTTTCTGCTCCCCTGAAACCTTCACCTTTCCCCCGCAGGCTCATTAAACCGGAGTTCCCTGTCTCGCATACGAAAGTCGAGCAAATACGAAGGCCTCTAAACGGAGAGGCTGCAGCTGCACCGCTCCTTCTGGTCTCCCCGTCACACTTTTATAAATTATTCAGCGCAGAGTGATGATAACAAAATGACAACAAAGTGTTTTAGAGATCCATCAGGCAGGTGCTCTGTGGACAAACTGTGCATAAAAGATGAGCCGCGTTGACGTCTGTCAAGTCAAGAAGCTGCTGTTCCTCACAACATCAGGAGAGACGATCCAGCATACAGATTATATATCCTACAAAACCTGCACACACCTCTGCTACTACCAACACTACGGCCAATAACAAATAATAACAACGACCCAAAAACGTGAAATGATGGTCCTAGTAAGCAAAGTCTCCCCCGTCATGGGACTAAAGAGTCAAACATACACTCGTATCATCCACAACATGCTGTAATTCATAAAAAAAAAGGACTCGTTGCAGGTTTAAAAAGCAAAATCCTTCATTTCTAAATAGAAAATTTATTGAAACAAGCTACAGATCAAAAGCAGGATCTGTAAAAGGTTAAACTCTGATTATAGTATATTCAAAAACTGAGATATAAAAGATGAAAGTCTTTGTCAAATGTGTATCTTTCTTCCCAAACAACAAACCAAGCTTTTAGAAGTATCCTCCCTTCCTCCCCCACCACCACCCAGTCGACTGAGCTGAGAAATATTGGAAACCAAAGAAAACAGAAGTGGGAGTAGAAACCAGAAATAGCTCCAGAAAAAAGCAAAGAAAGACAAACAACGCGTAATTAAACAAAACAAACAGAGCGTCCATTAAAAAAGCAAACATATAGAGAACATGTTCCTGAGGAGAGGACGGAGGAGATGAGTTTGTATATTCAGCTGCAGCAGAAACACCGGCACATGACACCACCGAGCTCAGAGTTTAGAGGAGCTGAACAAAGATCTGACTGTTTATAATAAACATACTGTAAACTGAATGTACAGCTGATGTACGACCGCAGCTGGAAAACTCCCTGTTTCACGTTTTATACGCATCAAACAAATATTTATTTGAAGTTTAGCATATTTAGTTAGACATTTTCTATTAACATGTCCCGGTCACACCTTCAGTCGACGGGTTTGATGCTAATAATCAAAATTTAAGAGACATTAAGTGTGACAAACTTCCAAAAGATACCGACAGATGACAGTGATTTATCTTTCTCTCTGCTTTCAAGGATCTTTCCACAGAGACTTTCAGGCATGTCTGCAACTGATTCTCAAACCACAAACAAACAAGATGTAAATTGTAAAATATAAGTGGCTCAGAAAATAAAGATGGCTGTGAATCACCAGACGAGCTACCGTTAGCTTATTAGCTCATGGTTCAGCTAGCCGTGGAGTCAGTGGCCCTAGAATTTTCCTGGACCAGGACCCAGAATGACAGCGAACATGGCTTGAGACCCAACAGGGACTGAACAAAGTCTTTAAGACCGAGGAAGGTAAGCTTGAAGACACGGGATACGGTATGGAGGCGATTTACAGCAGCTCCCAGCAAGACTATGAATCCGGGTTTTGTTTGATTATCAGACTAAGTACTCGTCGCCTTTACATCTCACAGCTGAAATTTCAGGGGCTAACAGACTTTCGCCTCTTGCAGTACAAAGTGGTGTTGCGAGAGCTAGCTGGTTAGCATGCTAACTTCAGTAGACATCTCTGCAACTCCAAACATGGTCACCTTTGACATAATGTCTACACCTTTTTGTTCATTTTTGTTATGTTTTAAGCAAAAATTCTGGCCATATCTGACAGATTGCTCCTTTAAGTGCTTGCGGTCGTGTCTTTTGATGTTCTGGCGTTTCTGCTGCAAACATCTCAGCTTCCAATTTTAGACGCCTTTTTAGTGGTGATTAATTATAGAAAACCGTAGATTGCAGAGGGACCTGAGCTGCACCGAGTAAATCCTCCTCCTAATCCTCTCCTCCGGGGGAAAATGGGATTTCTTCCACTTTCCATGCAAAGAGCATCTTATATACATGTTTAGACATTGTTCACGTTTTATAGAAGCACGTGAGATGAGGCTGAAAGTTTTTCTTTCGTTTACCTTTCATGGTGGGCGGGGCGTAGGTGCTCTGCTTCCTCTGAGCGGCCTCTGAAGGCTAACAGGAAGACAAAGATTCAGTAAACGACGATTTAAAGATATTTTAAAACCAAAAACAAAGGATATAACGAGGAGGAGCTGTTGCTTAGACATAAAAATAAATATCCATCAGGAGACAGGAAAGACCGTGTCGTCCTCTCTAATCTCATTAAAGTGACACGGCATCGACTTTCCAGACAAGCCATCATTTACCCGGCCCACTGTCTGTCCCCTGACGGTCTGCTGCGACCTTTTAATGACAGGAGTTCACAAGAAATGTGCAGTAACAAGAAAATATTGATTAACGTGTCTGCGCTGATGTAGTCATGTGTAAAATGGAGGCTCTTTGCTCACGCTGGTTCACTCTAAAGTGACTCTGAACAGATCGGTGTTTACCTGCTGGTATATCTACAAATTCTGTGTACAAACAACATTTATACAAACCTGTGACTCTCCGCTGGCGTTGTGTTGATCTCCAACATCTGCAGGAGAGACGAGACAGCAGCAGTGAGATATTTCTGTTTTCACTGATTGGTCATTAGCTTATTTTTATGAGTAGATGGCTCGTCTGATCTTCACGGTCACGTTAGCAATCACAAACATGCTCCGGCTGGGTACATTTTCAAAATAAGGGCACAAAACTACTTGGTTAAGTTTTGGATAAGATTGTGATTTCACTAAAAATATCTTCTTCATCACCACCGGCTGTCCAATCGTCAGATTGTCTGCTGTTCCCGTCATTATCTCTGCTTCTACTTTTTGTGGTAACCGTCTTCCTCACACGCTGACCTCTAGTGGATCGATGGGTCTATTTCACCGTTTGACGTGAGACTGTGCGGCCAAATTCCTGATTATATGAAGCAGCAGGCGACTTTAGTTGGTACTCTCCAACTTCCAAAGCTTCTTTGTTGCCATTGTTTGCTGAAGATGGCTCACAGATATATAGTTTGTTTCTTTAGGGTAAATTATCTCAAACAACACGTGAACTCTGCTTGTGGCAAATGTTCCTCAAACGGGAGAAAATATTGCATTAGTTGGGGATTATTTTCAGCAGCGGATTAATCCATATTTGTTCCTTTTGTGAGTATTTAGGGCAGCAGGATGGTGTTTGAAGGATTGATAGAGGAACTTGTCGCCCAGTGTGACTCTCGATCGGCTCTGTGTCGATGTTTTCAATCTCAGTTTTTATCTCTTGAGGAGCTCGAACAAAATACAGGAAATCTTTCTTTAAGAAAAACCAAACAAGAGTCCCAGAGATTTCCAGTAGAAGTTAAAACGTTAAACTTTAAGAAAATATCTGCATTTGTTGAAGACAAAATACTGAACATTCAACAACATGAGACATAACAACTGCATTTTTGTCACGCTGATCTTTTTTCGTTTCAAGGCGAAGAGTCGCGTCTTGTTTTCACAGCTGCCAGCTGGTTTCCACTTCAGACCGTCAGTGGCTGATTAACCAAGAAATAAAAGAAAAGAAACTCTGAGATTTGTCGCACGGATCAAATTTAAATGAATAAAGACAGAGAAGAAGATGCTGAAGATGTTTTATGTCCGTTTGTATGTTTCCAGTGTTCCTGCTTGTGTGTGATAGCAGCAGAATAACAGTCTCAGGTGCCTGCAGAGCGTCTCTACTGGAACCAGACTCACTGAGCTGAGCTCACAAAATGGAATCAGGGCGATTATTCAATCAGTCAGTTCCTGTGTAGAGGGATTTATAAGAGCTGAGAGGCAACACACACACACACACACACACACACACACAC